>NW_017306338.1:2280534-2319045 GCF_000935625.1 Nanorana parkeri
GGGAGGAGTTTTGGAGAGGCAAGGATGGGTCCCAGGCAATGTCAAAAACACTGAGGAATAGGTGGTGTTTTTAGCAGGTGCCCACGTGAGAGTTGAAGATGTGAAGTGGATAATGGGGAGGGGGTTTTGTGAGGGGGGGGCAAATGGTGACATCCATAAGAAAAAATGAGTGGAAATGATCAAACGATGAAACACGAATCAATAAATGAAATCAAATAAATTAAATCTATGTGCTAGTTGCAAGAGACAAAAAACAGAAGGGGGGAAGGAATGTTTGCGTGAGGCTTCATGAAGTTGGGGGGTGTGGACAGTGGTTGAATGTGGGAGGAACGTGGTTCAATGTTGGTGAACCAGGAAAAAGGAGGGGGGGGAGAAAGTTGGATGATGGTGTTTGTTTCTAATTCCTCGTTCAAACCGTGGGGGGACAACATGTTTAATTTGAAGATCCAGTATGTTTCTTGTTTGCAAAGGCGGTGGAATCTTTCGGCAGGTGGTAGTTTGTCAGGTATTTGTTCAATTGCAAACACTCTCAGGTGGGCTGTGTTTTTCTGGTGTTTAAGGAGAAAGTGGCGTGGGACACCATGTTCGGTGCAACCATCCTCGATGAACCTCCTGTGCTCCCCAATTCGCTTGCGGAGGGGGCGGATGGTGCGGCTTATGTAGAGTAAGTTGCAAGGGCATTGTAGGCCGTAGATGACGTGGTCGTGGGCACAGGCGATGAATTGAGTGATTGTGAACTTGTTACCCAAGTTGTCGTGGAAGTGTGATTGGCCGTGGGTGATGAATTGGCACGTGAGGCAAAGACGTTTCTTACATGTGTGGACCCCGGTCCTGTTGTCGAACAGGAGTGTCTGCCTGAGTTTAGGTTGGAGGGAGGGAACTTTGCTGGGGGCCACTATATTTTTAACGCTGTGGGCTTTTTTGAAAGTGATGGAAGGTTTGGGTGGGAGTAGTGGTCCCAATTGAGGGTCGCATAGTAATAGATGCCAATTCTTAGAGGATGGCTTCAATGGCCTTGTAACTGTTATTAAATGGGGTAATAATTCGAGCTGTTTTTTTGGGGTGTTCCTTGACTGGTTTCTTAGGTGGTGGTTTGGGGACCTTTGTAATGAACTGATCCTGGGCTTTGGTAATGAGGTGTTTTGGGTAGCCTTTTTCGAGAAATGTGTTTTTCAGGATGCGGCTTTGCTGGACATAGTCCTCTTTATTGGTGCAGTTCTTGCTGATCCTGCAAAATTGGCATTTGGGGACATTACACTTCCAGAGGGGGTGGTGGCAACTCTTGAAGTGGAGATATGAGTTGCCAGCAGTAGGTTTGAAGTGTGTTTTGGTGATGATTTTACCTTCGAAGTGTGTGAGTTCGAGGTCTAGGAAGACTAAGCTGCGCTGGTCAGTAACATGGGTGAAACTTAGTCCCGAGGGTTCGGTGTTACAGTATGCCACGAAATCCTGGATGGTGTCCAGTGAGCCATCCCAGATGATGAGAATGTCATCTATGTAACGGCCAAAAAAGATGAGGTGGCGGGCAAATGGGTTGTTGTGCCAGATGTGGAATTCCTCCCAGAGTCCCATGGTCAGGTTTGCATAGCTTGGGGTGTAGTTAGCTCCCATGGCTGTGCCTTGGATCTGGAGGTAAAAATTCTCTAGGAAGGTGAAGTAGTTATGCTCAAGGGTGAACTTGGTGGTATTGAGGATGAATTGTGCCTGCTTATAGTGGACATCTGTTTGTTGGGATAGATAATGTTGTAGCGCTTGTAGACCTACTTCATGTGGGATGGAAGTAAACAGTGAGCAAACATCGAGGGAAACCCAATGGTATGAGGATTCCCAGGAGTAATGGCGTAAAGTTTCGATGAGGTGCCCGGTGTCTCTAAGGTAGGACGGTAGTGTGGTAACGATAGGTTGTAAGAAGTGGTCCACATAGCGGGAAAGGCCACTGGTGAGGCTTTCAATGCTGGATATTATGGGGCGGCCGGGAGGTGTGGTGCTGTTTTTGTGGATCTTGGGCAGGTGGTAAAAAAAGGGAGTATTGGGTTAAGGAACAATTTTTCTTTTTTGGTGATGATTTTTTCATCGATGGCTTTGTCGGTGAGAGTTTTGAGGGAGGAGAGGAATTGGGGTAAGGGGTCTGCATGTAGTTTTTGGTAGGTGTTGGTGTCAGACAAGAGGCATAGGGCCTCTTTGATGTAGTCCTCGCGGTTTTGTATGACTATGCCACCTCCTTTGTCTGCTTGTCGAATGACAATCAGTTTGTTGTTGGTCAATTCTTTGAGTACTTTATGCTCTGATTTAGAAAGGTTAGCTTTTTTGGTGGACTTGAGGTGGTTTTTGGTCGTTCTCCCACTGAACTGTGGGGTGTCGCATAATTTTACGAAATCGGTGTAAAAAAATACTCTCCCCCCAAAAAAGTTCAAATTTCTCCTTAAAACTTATTTTTCTCTGACATTTTACCTATATGCCTGAAAAACATGGTATATCTAAGTATGCCCATTTGTAACATGTTGGCATGCAGACACCACAACTCCAGCACATACAAACATGGTTAGCTTATATGTGAAACAAGTTAATGGTGCTGCTAAGGCTGTTTTTATAATGTTGTTATAAATCTCTGTTCATGAAAGACCTATTCTTTACTTTCAGTTTCTTAATTGCTACCTTACCTGCTCCATGAGTCATAATCCATGCTTTGCAGGTGTTCATTTTAATCTTCTTTCTTGCTGGGCTGTTGGTATATCTGAGCATGTAGAGCTGATTTGTATGTCTATTTTACATGTACATAAAAACATTGAAGATTTTCTGAGATGGGGAGGAACATTAGACTATGTGGATATGTTGATATTTTCCTGTTTTGTCAACTCACCTCTTTCCCGTATTCAAACCTAAACTCTGAGAAAAGGACTTTTATAGAAGGATTCCGTGCCCAGTCTCAAAAATGTAATTGTAAAATGAATTCCTAACGTTTTCATACACCCTATCCATGATGTTCTTTTTTTACAATTTGGGAGCTTCTCTGGCTGGTCTTCAAGGTTGAACTTCAATTTCCTGTAGAATAGCCACCACTCTGTCAATATATCTATTTTTATTATTGCCCTTTCCATTAACTGTTAGCCTTGGTAGTCTTCCACTTTTGGAAGACTATATCATATGTTTATTTTTTTTATTACAGGTATTTATATAGCGCTGACAATTTACACATTCACATTAGTCCCTACCCTCATGGAGCTTACAATCTAAGGTCCCTATCTCACACGCATACATAGAGGGCCAACTTAGAGAGGAGTCAATTAACCTACCAGCATGTCTTTGGAATGTGGGAGGAAACCGGAGTACCCGGAGGATACCCACACAGGCAGAACATGCAAACTCCTTGCAGATAGTGACCCTGGCTGGGATTTGAACTGGGGACCCCCAGTGCTGCAAGGGTTTTGTTTTGTTTTGTGACACCCAATAAAACAATCTTTTTTCATCTTTTTTTGTTGTCTTTGCTCTCAAAGGTGCTCATTTTGCTTAATGCCTAAATGCCCCTTCGCCTCAAAAAAGGAATTGCTTTAGCCATTTCAAAAACTTTAATCAAACAATGCCGTATTTTCTTTGGCTGCTACCAGTATGTGACCCCAATGAATAGATTAATTTTGATGCTACTGTTGTAAAGATAATATGCTTTTCTTTTCAAGTACTCACTTCCCTGTTTATAATCATTGGTTAATGACTTTCAGCACGGTTTTTATTTTACACTCAATACAATAATATAAGTTTTACATTTAAGTGGCTTGCTCTCCATTAGGTAATGCCAGTTTCAAATGTCTAAGCTTATATAATTTCTGGTCATGGTTAGGTGACCTCTGCCTTTATGAATGTTACAAAATTATTTTCATTATATTGTACCAATGGGGAGTTGCATTTTATGTTCAGTATTAATTTAATAAATGCACCATCTTGAGCAGCAAATTATGTATGCTTATCTAACCTCATCCTCACTGTGCTCTCAGATAGGAAACACGCTGCAGTATGCTCTTACCATCTGTGATAGGGATATATTCTACAGAACTATGAACCTTAAATTGCATTAAACATGTATTTTATTCACCAAATGTAGTTTACGTTTCTACAACATTGAATACCTCTTAATTAAAGATAAACACTGCTTAGCATGACGCTCATCTTAAAGAGAATCTGTTTTTTTTAATCTCTAGTATTCTAGTATATACCTGCAGAAGCCTCCCAAAAATCGGCTGAACCCTTGGCTGTTCTTAAAGACAAAGCTTTGGCACTTTCTGATAGACTTCTGAATACAGGGGAGCCTTAAAGACAGTCCCATAAATGTTTGTGTGGATTGCCTGCAGAAGAAGATTTTGGACAGAGGCCCTGAAGAGTACCGTGGACCATAGCCTTCAGATTTAAATAGGTAAACATCTAGGTTGTGTGTAGAAGGTTAATTAACCACCGGCAGAACAGCCGCTGTATATATACAGCCGGTTCACAGCCCGATTGTTCTTGGAGGATATACCCATACGTTCTCCTGTGTGCGCATGGCCGCGGCCACTGGAGCTTCTGCTCCCGCTGCCATTAGACAGTGGAGAGCCGCTGCTTTAGACATAGAGCTGATTGGCCTTGATCTGTCCCCTGTGATCACTGTAATTAGTTATCACAAGGATCACATGGCAATGTTTGCATTCTCAAGCCCTCCTCTTCCTCTTACATCAGAGGCAGGGGAGAGTAAAGGATGTAATAGACCGACGAGTCATCCATTTATGACTTCCCAGTAAGAACAAGCTGCAGCAGCAAAACATAATAATTAAATAAAGTTTTAAATCATTTTAACCCTATTAACCCCCCTCCTCTCCTGCCTACGTTAGATCCATTCTATCTATACTCTGACCTGTATATTAACCCTTTCACCTCCCTTACCCCGCACATCTATACATTAACCCCTTAATTTTCATCCTCCCACCTTATGTGACCTGCATATTAACCCTGTATATGAAACACTGTGTTTGCCTTATAAAGGGACCATTAACGGTTCCGTAACGTTGCTTTTTGCACTGTGTCACCATGATTGCTTAGCGTCTCAATTATTATTATTACATAGTATGTATATAGTGCCAACAATTTGCGCAGCGCTTTACAATGTAAGGAAGACTTTACAATTACAATACAATTCAAGACAAGATGGTAAGGAGGGCCCTGCCCCAGGCTTCAGGAAGTTGGGGGGTGTGGAACGTGGTTCAATGTTGGTGAACCAGGAAAAAGGAGGGGGGGGAGAAAGTTGGATGATGGTGTTTGTTTCTAATTCCTCGTTCAAACCGTGGGGGGACAACATGTTTAATTTGAAGATCCAGTATGTTTCTTGTTTGCAAAGGCGGTGGAATCTTTCGGCAGGTGGTAGTTTGTCAGGTATTTGTTCAATTGCAAACACTCTCAGGTGGGCTGTGTTTTTCTGGTGTTTAAGGAGAAAGTGGCGTGGGACACCATGTTCGGTGCAACCATCCTCGATGAACCTCCTGTGCTCCCCAATTCGCTTGCGGAGGGGGCGGATGGTGCGGCTTATGTAGAGTAAGTTGCAAGGGCATTGTAGGCCGTAGATGACGTGGTCGTGGGCACAGGCGATGAATTGAGTGATTGTGAACTTGTTACCCAAGTTGTCGTGGAAGTGTGATTGGCCGTGGGTGATGAATTGGCACGTGAGGCAAAGACGTTTCTTACATTTGTGGACCCCGGTCCTGTTGTCGAACAGGAGTGTCTGCCTGAGTTTAGGTTGGAGGGAGGGAACTTTGCTGGGGGCCACTATATTTTTAACGCTGTGGGCTTTTTTGAAAGTGATGGAAGGTTTGGGTGGGAGTAGTGGTCCCAATTGAGGGTCGCATAGTAATAGATGCCAATTCTTAGAGGATGGCTTCAATGGCCTTGTAACTGTTATTAAATGGGGTAATAATTCGAGCTGTTTTTTTGGGGTGTTCCTTGACTGGTTTCTTAGGTGGTGGTTTGGGGACCTTTGTAATGAACTGATCCTGGGCTTTGGTAATGAGGTGTTTTGGGTAGCCTTTTTCGAGAAATGTGTTTTTCAGGATGCGGCTTTGCTGGACATAGTCCTCTTTATTGGTGCAGTTCTTGCTGATCCTGCAAAATTGGCATTTGGGGACATTACACTTCCAGAGGGGGTGGTGGCAACTCTTGAAGTGGAGATATGAGTTGCCAGCAGTAGGTTTGAAGTGTGTTTTGGTGATGATTTTACCTTCGAAGTGTGTGAGTTCGAGGTCTAGGAAGACTAAGCTGCGCTGGTCAGTAACATGGGTGAAACTTAGTCCCGAGGGTTCGGTGTTACAGTATGCCACGAAATCCTGGATGGTGTCCAGTGAGCCATCCCAGATGATGAGAATGTCATCTATGTAACGGCCAAAAAAGATGAGGTGGCGGGCAAATGGGTTGTTGTGCCAGATGTGGAATTCCTCCCAGAGTCCCATGGTCAGGTTTGCATAGCTTGGGGTGTAGTTAGCTCCCATGGCTGTGCCTTGGATCTGGAGGTAAAAATTCTCTAGGAAGGTGAAGTAGTTATGCTCAAGGGTGAACTTGGTGGTATTGAGGATGAATTGTGCCTGCTTATAGTGGACATCTGTTTGTTGGGATAGATAATGTTGTAGCGCTTGTAGACCTACTTCATGTGGGATGGAAGTAAACAGTGAGCAAACATCGAGGGAAACCCAATGGTATGAGGATTCCCAGGAGTAATGGCGTAAAGTTTCGATGAGGTGCCCGGTGTCTCTAAGGTAGGACGGTAGTGTGGTAACGATAGGTTGTAAGAAGTGGTCCACATAGCGGGAAAGGCCACTGGTGAGGCTTTCAATGCTGGATATTATGGGGCGGCCGGGAGGTGTGGTGCTGTTTTTGTGGATCTTGGGCAGGTGGTAAAAAAAGGGAGTATTGGGTTAAGGAACAATTTTTCTTTTTTGGTGATGATTTTTTCATCGATGGCTTTGTCGGTGAGAGTTTTGAGGGAGGAGAGGAATTGGGGTAAGGGGTCTGCATGTAGTTTTTGGTAGGTGTTGGTGTCAGACAAGAGGCATAGGGCCTCTTTGATGTAGTCCTCGCGGTTTTGTATGACTATGCCACCTCCTTTGTCTGCTTGTCGAATGACAATCAGTTTGTTGTTGGTCAATTCTTTGAGTACTTTATGCTCTGATTTAGAAAGGTTAGCTTTTTTGGTGGACTTGAGGTGGTTTTTGGTCGTTCTCCCACTGAACTGTGGGGTGTCGCATAATTTTACGAAATCGGTGTAAAAAAATACTCTCCCCCCAAAAAAGTTCAAATTTCTCCTTAAAACTTATTTTTCTCTGACATTTTACCTATATGCCTGAAAAACATGGTATATCTAAGTATGCCCATTTGTAACATGTTGGCATGCAGACACCACAACTCCAGCACATACAAACATGGTTAGCTTATATGTGAAACAAGTTAATGGTGCTGCTAAGGCTGTTTTTATAATGTTGTTATAAATCTCTGTTCATGAAAGACCTATTCTTTACTTTCAGTTTCTTAATTGCTACCTTACCTGCTCCATGAGTCATAATCCATGCTTTGCAGGTGTTCATTTTAATCTTCTTTCTTGCTGGGCTGTTGGTATATCTGAGCATGTAGAGCTGATTTGTATGTCTATTTTACATGTACATAAAAACATTGAAGATTTTCTGAGATGGGGAGGAACATTAGACTATGTGGATATGTTGATATTTTCCTGTTTTGTCAACTCACCTCTTTCCCGTATTCAAACCTAAACTCTGAGAAAAGGACTTTTATAGAAGGATTCCGTGCCCAGTCTCAAAAATGTAATTGTAAAATGAATTCCTAACGTTTTCATACACCCTATCCATGATGTTCTTTTTTTACAATTTGGGAGCTTCTCTGGCTGGTCTTCAAGGTTGAACTTCAATTTCCTGTAGAATAGCCACCACTCTGTCAATATATCTATTTTTATTATTGCCCTTTCCATTAACTGTTAGCCTTGGTAGTCTTCCACTTTTGGAAGACTATATCATATGTTTATTTTTTTTATTACAGGTATTTATATAGCGCTGACAATTTACACATTCACATTAGTCCCTACCCTCATGGAGCTTACAATCTAAGGTCCCTATCTCACACGCATACATAGAGGGCCAACTTAGAGAGGAGTCAATTAACCTACCAGCATGTCTTTGGAATGTGGGAGGAAACCGGAGTACCCGGAGGATACCCACACAGGCAGAACATGCAAACTCCTTGCAGATAGTGACCCTGGCTGGGATTTGAACTGGGGACCCCCAGTGCTGCAAGGGTTTTGTTTTGTTTTGTGACACCCAATAAAACAATCTTTTTTCATCTTTTTTTGTTGTCTTTGCTCTCAAAGGTGCTCATTTTGCTTAATGCCTAAATGCCCCTTCGCCTCAAAAAAGGAATTGCTTTAGCCATTTCAAAAACTTTAATCAAACAATGCCGTATTTTCTTTGGCTGCTACCAGTATGTGACCCCAATGAATAGATTAATTTTGATGCTACTGTTGTAAAGATAATATGCTTTTCTTTTCAAGTACTCACTTCCCTGTTTATAATCATTGGTTAATGACTTTCAGCACGGTTTTTATTTTACACTCAATACAATAATATAAGTTTTACATTTAAGTGGCTTGCTCTCCATTAGGTAATGCCAGTTTCAAATGTCTAAGCTTATATAATTTCTGGTCATGGTTAGGTGACCTCTGCCTTTATGAATGTTACAAAATTATTTTCATTATATTGTACCAATGGGGAGTTGCATTTTATGTTCAGTATTAATTTAATAAATGCACCATCTTGAGCAGCAAATTATGTATGCTTATCTAACCTCATCCTCACTGTGCTCTCAGATAGGAAACACGCTGCAGTATGCTCTTACCATCTGTGATAGGGATATATTCTACAGAACTATGAACCTTAAATTGCATTAAACATGTATTTTATTCACCAAATGTAGTTTACGTTTCTACAACATTGAATACCTCTTAATTAAAGATAAACACTGCTTAGCATGACGCTCATCTTAAAGAGAATCTGTTTTTTTTAATCTCTAGTATTCTAGTATATACCTGCAGAAGCCTCCCAAAAATCGGCTGAACCCTTGGCTGTTCTTAAAGACAAAGCTTTGGCACTTTCTGATAGACTTCTGAATACAGGGGAGCCTTAAAGACAGTCCCATAAATGTTTGTGTGGATTGCCTGCAGAAGAAGATTTTGGACAGAGGCCCTGAAGAGTACCGTGGACCATAGCCTTCAGATTTAAATAGGTAAACATCTAGGTTGTGTGTAGAAGGTTAATTAACCACCGGCAGAACAGCCGCTGTATATATACAGCCGGTTCACAGCCCGATTGTTCTTGGAGGATATACCCATACGTTCTCCTGTGTGCGCATGGCCGCGGCCACTGGAGCTTCTGCTCCCGCTGCCATTAGACAGTGGAGAGCCGCTGCTTTAGACATAGAGCTGATTGGCCTTGATCTGTCCCCTGTGATCACTGTAATTAGTTATCACAAGGATCACATGGCAATGTTTGCATTCTCAAGCCCTCCTCTTCCTCTTACATCAGAGGCAGGGGAGAGTAAAGGATGTAATAGACCGACGAGTCATCCATTTATGACTTCCCAGTAAGAACAAGCTGCAGCAGCAAAACATAATAATTAAATAAAGTTTTAAATCATTTTAACCCTATTAACCCCCCTCCTCTCCTGCCTACGTTAGATCCATTCTATCTATACTCTGACCTGTATATTAACCCTTTCACCTCCCTTACCCCGCACATCTATACATTAACCCCTTAATTTTCATCCTCCCACCTTATGTGACCTGCATATTAACCCTGTATATGAAACACTGTGTTTGCCTTATAAAGGGACCATTAACGGTTCCGTAACGTTGCTTTTTGCACTGTGTCACCATGATTGCTTAGCGTCTCAATTATTATTATTACATAGTATGTATATAGTGCCAACAATTTGCGCAGCGCTTTACAATGTAAGGAAGACTTTACAATTACAATACAATTCAAGACAAGATGGTAAGGAGGGCCCTGCCCCTGGGGGCTTACAATCTTAAAGAGGAGGGGGAAATTATAGATGAGGAGGTAGCTGTGAGGGGATGAATTATTTGAGAATGTGATGGTTCAGTGGTTAGGTTGAGGTGGGATAGGCTTCCCTGAAGAGATGAGTCTTTAGGGAACGCCTAAAGACAGTCAAGGTGGGAGATAGACCGACAGGTTGGGATAAAGAGTTCCAGAGGATGGGAGAGAATCTAGAGAAGTCCTGGAGGCGGGTATGGGAGGAGTTGACTAGGGAACTGGAAAGCAGGAGTGGATGGTTAGGGTGATATTTTGAGACAAGGTCTGAGATATATCCGGGGGCGGAGTTGTGGATGGCTTTATAAGTGACTGTTAAAATTTTGAATTTTATCCTATGGGCGAGTGGAAGCCAGTGTAGTGATTGACAGAGGGGGGTTGCAGACACTGAGCGGTTGGTCAAGTGAATGAGTCTAGCCGCTGCATTCATGATAGACTGAAGGGGGGATATCCTGTGTAGTGGAAGGCCAATGAGGAGGGAGTTACAATAGTCAAGACGAGAGATAACAAGGGAGTGTATGAGTAGTTTAGCGGTTTCATTGACGAGGAAGGGGCGTATTTTGGAGATATTACGAAGGTAAAGGCGGTGGGATTTGGATAGTGATGGGATGTGGGGAAGAAAGGTGATGTCTGAGTCAAGGATGACACCTAGGACCTTGGCATGAGGGGAGGGCTTGATAGTTGTGTTATCAATCTCAACTGAAATGTTGGGGGAGGGTGCACGGGCGGGAGGAAATATCAAGAGCTCAGTTGAGTTTTAAGAAATGTTGTGACATCCAGGCTGATATGTCAGTTAGTAGATTAGTGACACGCAAGGACACTGAGGGGGAGAGTTGTGGAGTGGAAAGATACATTTGAGTGTCATCGGCATAGAGATGGTATTGGAAGCAATGTGAGGTTATTAGTTGACCAAGGGAGGAGGTGTAGATAGAGAAGAGACGGAGTCCAAGGACAGAGCCTTGGGGAACCCCTACAGAAAGAGGAAGAGGAGGGGAGGAGTTAGAATTGTAGGTGACACTAAAGGAGCGCATAGATAAGAAGGAGGAGAACCACGTGAGAGCAGAGTCTTGTAGGCCAAGCGAGTGCAGTTTTTTGAGGAGCAGTTTTTTGTGGTCAACAGTGTCAAAAGCAGCAGAGAGGTCTAATAGCAAGAGTAAGGAATAGTGGCCGTTGTTTTTAGCTGTTATTAGGTCATTGGTGAGTTTTAGGAGGGCTGTTTCAGTGGAGTGTTGAGGGCGAAAGCCGGACTGAAATGGGTCCAAAAGATTGTTATTAGCGAGGTGGCAACTCAGGGGGTTGTAGATAAGGCGTTCTAGTAGTTTAGAGGTGAAAGGGAGTAAGGAGATAGGTCTGAAATTATTGAGGTTGGTAGGGTCCAGTGAAGGTTTTTTGGGTATTTGGGTGACTAGTGCATGTTTGAGAGGGGTAGGAAAGATTCCAGTAGAGAGTGAAAGATTGAAAATGTGAGTAAGAGAGTGTAGGATAGAGCAAGAGGGTGACCTAAGTAGTTTTGAGGAAATAGGGTCCAGGGGGCAAGTGGTGAGGTGGGTATCAGAGAGGAGCTTTGTAACTTCCTCTGTGGTGACCAGGTCAAAAGAGGAAAGTAACAAGTGTGAGGGAGGGTCTGGTACATTAATAGGGGAAGTTGATTGGACAGTGGCAAACTGATCCCGAATTGTATCTATTTTGTTTTTGAAATGAGTGGCGATGTCCTTGGCAGTGAGTGAGCTAGTGGGTGGTGGTGGTGGAGGACATAGTAGAGACTTGAAGGTAGAAAAGAGTTGACGAGGTCTGGATGAGAGTGTGTTAATGAGAGTGACAAAATAAGTATGTTTGGCAGCATGGAGGGAGGAATGATATTTTACCAGGGCAGCTTTGTACAGGTTAAGGTCTTGCAGAGACCCAGTTTTCCGCCACAGTCACTCAAGAGTGCGGCTTTGTCTTTTTTGATGTCTGGTAACTTCAGTTTGCCACGGTTGTAGCGGAGGTGGTCTAAGTCTGCGTGTTGTGAAGGGGGCTAAAGTGTCTTGAGAGGATGAGAGTGAGCTGTTAAAAACCGAGGTAGCCAGGTCAGGGCAGGACAGGGGTGAGATCTTGTCATAGAGGGAGTCAGTAGCAGAGTGGAGAAGAGAAGGGTCGACGTGGCGGAGGTTTCTCCAGGTGACAGTGTGCGGTGTAATGGGAGTCCGTGTTGGGGACAGGGTGATTGTGAAACTGACCAGGTTGTGATCTGAGAGCGGGAAAGGGGTGTTGATAGGTTGCAAGGAGTGCATAGGTGGGAGAAAACAAGATCAAGTGTGTTACTATCAGAGTGAGAAGGAGTCTGTGTCCATTGAGTTAGATCAAAAGAAGAGGTTAGGTTAAGAAATTGAGTGGAAGCCAGGGAGTTAATGTTAGTAGTAATGTTGAAGTCACCAAGGATGATAGTGGGTATTAAAATGCATTAAAATGCATTTTATAATGCAATAAAAGGCATTTTAAAGGCAATAAAAGGCATTCTGCACGTTTGGCCCTGGAGTGCAGGTGACTTCTTCATATACTGTGATATACGCGGCATCATCTGCAAGTTACACCAGCACCCACCTTCATATTGGGATTCCGGTCTTCTGAGTGGTAGATTTTGGACTATTATTGAATTTTCTGTACATTAACCTTCTCTCCCTCTGTCTGTGGCCTGTACATTTAATAAATATTACACTATTCCTAAAGTTCTATCTTTCAACCCCCTCAACACCAACATGTTTCTTTATTTCCCAAAGATTGTGGCAAAAAAATCAGATCACCATGGAGTGTCTACTTTCCAAAAAGGGGTAATTTTGGGGTTTTTCATACTGCCGTGACATTTTTATGTGCTATGATTTATAGTAGGGATGCACCGATACCGGTATTTTGGTACCGAGTACGAGTACCGATAATTTTTTTTTGGTACTCGCAGATATCAATTACCGAATAACGGAAGTCCCATTCAGGAAGCCAGGTGGCGTGTAATGACTCGCTACCTGGCTTCCTGATTAGCGCGGGAAGCCGGGCAGTGTGTAAAGACTCGCCACCCAGCTTCCCGATTGACAAAAAAGTCTGTCCCCTCTTACCTTGTCCAGCCTGTCTCCCCTGGGGCCTCTCCAGCCAGAACGCGGCCTTCCTCCGGTACCCAGCTGGAGCCGTCTGGCCGGCCAATCAGGAAGCCGTGCGCCATGTAATGAAGCGACGCCCTGCTTTTTGATTGGCCGGGAGGCCGGCTCCATGCTCCCTCGTCATTAGATGATGAGGGAGCATTAAGCCAGCTTCCCGGCCAATCAGAATGCCGGTTGCTGCGTCATTACACGGCGCCCAGCTTCCTGATTAGCCAGCGTCCCGACCAATCAGGAAGCCAGGCAGCGCGTCATTACACACTGCCCGGCTTCCTGATTGGCCGTGAAGTCGGCTCCATGCTCTCTCATCACAAGTGATGAGAGAGCATGGAGCAGCATCCCTAATTTATAGTAAGAGAAGACTTAGAGCATTATTCATGAAGGAGCTGAAGCATTAAGCTGAAGCATCAGCTAATCCTTCAGCTCACTTCGGCCGCCGGAGCCCTTCAGTTTAGCTGAACCGAAGGGCTGCTGTACGGGCTATTCACAATAGCCCATACAGCAGCCAAAGCCTGGCAAATGGCTCAGCCAAACTCACAGCTGGAGCTGGGAGAACAGTCTGCCGAAGCAGACTGTTCTCCCTGCAAATGTAAACAACATGGCGGAGCCAGCCATAATGTCACACCTGGCTTCGCCCTGTTGTTGTCCTTCAATGACTGCCCAGCGTCCTCAGGTTATTTGAGGACACTGGGCTGTCATTGTCTGACAACAAATGGGTGAAGCCAGCCGTGACATCACAGCTGACTCCGCCCATTTGTTTTGATGTATCCAAGACATGCGGGAAGACTTTGACAGGTGCCGGACAAAGGTAAACATTTGGATGGAGCTAGCTCTACAGAAGTGAGCCTAAAGCGGTGGCTTATTCACAACACACATTGGGACCATGGAGAACAAAAGTAACCACCCTCCAGAAGGAAGTCTTCCCAAGACCTGCGGGAAGACTTTGACAGGTGCCGGACAAAGGTAAACATTTGGATGGAGCTAGCTCCACAGAAGTGAGCTGGAAGCGGTGGCTACTTCACAACACACACAGGGACCATGGAGAACAAAAGTAACCACCCTCCAGAAGGAAGGACACTGTCAGCACAAGTTCAGAGATGATTTGAGGATCTACAGCTGACTGATATACAAAAAGCTACATTTTTGTTAATAGTTAAGGTACTTAAATGCATTTTTAAGATTTAAATTTTTAAGAATTAAGATTTAGCTTGAAATGGGAGAACATGTACACACTCATACAGACTGACATAATTGCTCACACAGTGGATAGGGAAAGATCAGGACCACTTCACCTATAACCTGCTGAAGAACAATGACCATACACTGGAACAAACAAAGTTAACCACATGCATCTGGCATTTAAAGGTATGGAGCAACATAAATATTAAGTATTTCTTTATAGCATTATATTTTTGTCTTGAAATTACAAGTAGAATATTAAGCAGACATTTAGGATATAAATTAAGTTAAACGTGATTGCACTTTAATAAATGCAGCACAAATATATACTTAATATAGCAGTTAGAAAGATTGGATCCATTAAATATCACAGTAATTTTCACCATTTTGCCTATGCTTAACTGCAATGCAGGGATTCTCAACAGATGGCATCAGCCTGTGTGTTATGGATCTTTTGACACCATTATCTTTTCACATAAGTTTGAGTCTGTGTAAACCAGTAATAAAACTTCCACTGCCTTTACAAAACCACATTGATTGACCTGCCAATGAAGCCCCTTAGGATTCTGGGTACATTGTGCATTGGAGGATGATTTAGAAGCAATTGAATTAATAGCATTTCCTCCCAGCAATAGGAAGAAATTGTTCTTCAGGAATACGACAGTCCCATCTCCCTGCATGGCTGACACTGCGTGTATTATATCTTGTAGAACATTGGAATGTAATGCCTAAGCTTATATTCTGCTTGACTATATATGGCCTAAGAAAGAAATGAATCTGCTTTGGTAGCCTAAGCACAACCTGGAAATGTTACTCATTCACTTTACTTACTATATGATATAGTGTAGGCACAAACAAACATTACTGATCTTTATTTCAGCATTTGACAAGAAATAAAATTGACAAAAGACCTTAAGTAAAAGCGCTAATAACATAACATAAAGCAAATTGTGCTCTTACATCCATTGTATGAAAATATGACAGACTACATACTCATAGTTAATATTTATATTATTGTGAAGTGATAACGTATATAGTTAATCTTCCTTAAGCATTGTATATCTTGTAACAGTGCCTACAATATTTTTTAGGGGTGATGACTCCTATGTAAGGGGCATTTTCCCACTGGACACTAAGACATGCCCTTTGCTTTGGCATCCTCCCCACTAGCCATCAATGAATGCCGGTTTCCTCCTCCCCTTACCTTCCGTGTAAGGGAGCATTTGTCTCACTAAGCATAGATATTTACACAAGAACTAAATCCATACTGGGAAAGGAGCTCTAGTCTTTTATTGTATTCTTTTAGGAGTGCATAAAAAAGAGAATAGACTAGAATAAATAATCCTACCAATGTATGACAGCAAATTAAAAAAGACATTGCTTATATGTATAGTTTGTAATTATACTTTAAATACATTGGGCCAGCCATATTCACTCCATACATATGCAGGATCTTCTTTCTTTTTAGTAGTGATGCACAATGTTTTTCCTAAATGTGCCAATGCTAGTTAAAATAATCTCAGAATTCTTGAGGAAGTTAAAGAATTGTGCTCTACTCTGTCTAGAAGAAGCAATGTCCTACTCATAGCAAGCACACATTTTTTATCTTAACATTATAATGTGAGTGGAAACAATACATTTGTAGATGAGCTCTGGGCAGAAATAAAGAAAAATGACAACACGGCTTGTGTATTTCAAGTGTGTATGTAGCTGTTTGCCTAGAGTTCAGCTTTAAAATCTGGTAGGGAGAGAGAAGCTCAGCGGTGCTTATATTCAGACTCATTCTATATCCCTTTTGTGCTTTGCCATGAGAGTTATCACGTTAGGGGACACAGTATCTTCCTCATGTGTTACAGTATCTGGGCTTTAACAATAAGCTGCATGGCTGACAGACATCCCTTTGTCATTCACTAACAGCTGAGCAGTTACATCTGCATGATAATTTATAAGCTACAAACACTCCCAGAGAAAGCATAATTGTATTACAGACATGTACCATCCAAAATAAAAATGCCTTCTGACACTAAGTTACACTGAAGCCAGAAAAGTCTGCCAAGGCCCCCAGGGGAGCAGCTTCTCTGTCTGCCTGATGGAATTATGCCGTATCTCCTTTTCGTTTCGCCAGATGTTATATCAATATTCATGAAGTAGGCAAGAGAAATGGACACCTCCAAACAGCAGTGTAGAGTCAGCTGGTATATATTGTATAAGGAGTCTAGTAAATATCATTAAACAAAGCTGACACACAAACATACACACTTTAGATCCTAATGTTTTATTATTTGGCAAAAAGCGGTAAACTATTTTGGTTTTTAACAATGCGATGTGCTGCAACTTTATGGCAAAATTATGTAAAATGTAATAACATTGTGATAGTAGCTCCAAACATGCTAAGAGACCACAGGGGCGGTCCAACTATGTGGGCAGATGTGATGGCTGAGCATGGTAGCAGAAAGGAACCTGGCAGGGAGCAGTGACCAAGCAAAACAATTTTTTTCAAGTAGTTTGGCAGTGGATAGGGCATTGTGCTTCAGTCTTGAGAGAGTGCAGCAATAAAACAGTGCACTGAACAGTTTTTGGTGGAGTGCGGGCGGCAGTAGTATTGACAATAGAAATGTTTAAATGAAGCCTTAGCTTGTGGTTTGCTCATAAAATCCAGTGCTACAAGAACATTGTGAGTATGGTGGACATAATGGGGGTTGGCAAACAGTAGTCCAAAGCGCCTTTAGTTGTTCAAACAATTTGATCTGAATTGCGAATAATTAAAGGCTCTTTTGGAGTCTTTCACCTTTTAGTTTGGCAACCTTTATTTCTGAACATTGAGTTGCTTATGGGTACCCAACAAGGGAGGCCTGTTTTGTTTAGGAACTGCCTTGCCAGTGCCAGTGAGCTTATTTGCAAACGTTCCTGCATCTGGATGATTTGAGTGAGCATAGAAACCCCAGCACCTCTCAAATGTGTTTAAGCACAGGAGGCAAAGTATCTGGTGGTGGACATAAGGCGTCAGATGCTGCACTTAGTGGTGACCATAGGGCAAGATGTGCAACACCTGTAGTAGGCAGATAGTGCAGCATCAACTGGTGAACAGAAGGTGAAAGGTGCACCAGCTTCTAGAGATCAAAAGTGTGAACAACGGGACAGCCACTAGTGAAGTAAAGGCATAAGGTGTGTCAGCTGCTTGTGGAGATAATCCCTGAGACGTTACAACTGTTTGCTGAAGAGCATAGAAAAGGTAGGAAGGGTCCAATTAGTTTTTTTTTTTGCTACCCCTGGTATTTTGCTAGTCATAATATACCCCTGTAAGATGCAGGGGATCTTTCGTACAGGTGGATAGGGAAATTCTCAGGTAATCCTTAAAATAGGTTACATGGCAGTTCATCCTTTTTCCCTGGATCTGTAAACAGGGTATCTGTAGACAAAACATATGAGAACTCATTCAATCCTACCACAGTAATTTAGCATGTTATTTACAATCCTTTATGTAACCTGCTTGTAGGTAGGTGCAGTACGGCCAACGGCCACTAGATGCCCCCATGGGGCCCAGGAGATAGATGCAGCTCTGGCCTGGGAAGACTCTGTGTCCCAGGAGAGTTGATTTATAGGGGGTGCCCGAGAGGGGGTAGGGAGTTCAGTTGTGGAGTTCAGTACAGGAGAGCAGAAGTCTAAGACTGTCTGCAGAGTCTCTGGAGAGAGACTGATTCTTGAACATAGGCTGGTCCATGGGAAGGACAGGACCAGGCCTAGGACTATGTAGAGCTACAAAGATTCCCTAGTTTCCCCACAGGGGGAAACCCACCGTGCTAGGACTGACAAGGATGGGATTCCGAAGAATAGTGAAGTGCTAGAAGACTGACGATATTTGCCAGTGGGCCTCTGGCCGAAGTAAGTCGTGGACTCTGAGCTGCACCTGGGCTGATGTACCTCTCTCTCTCTAAAGTGTAACCCTATACAACCATCAAGAATTGTGCCGTCATCCCACCCGGGGGTGGCTGAAACGTATACTTTGTTCTGTTTATACCTTCAAGTAAAACCAACAAAAAGACTATCTGTGTGGACTGGTTCTTCTCCCTCCAACCTCTGAGAAGGTGGGGTTCTACCAGAGTGTGATGTTGGACGGTATCGTGGCTGTAACCATCTGAGGAGGGTAGGTGCGCAATGGGGCTATGCTTGACACAGAGTGCCGTTCATGGTGGCCTTTCTCCCTAAGGGGGAGGAAGCGCCGAAGACCGCAGAGGCGGTTGAAGCCATGAGGCCCTGTGTACGCAGTACTACACGTGTGGGAGTGTTTGCACGAGGCCAAGGCCGTGGCCCCTGACCGTGGGGTGTCTGGTTTTGAGTTGCATGCACGGGGTTACCCAGCCAACCCAAAGGGAACACACATGCAACACCTCAAGAGTGAACCCCGCCTACATGCTCATAAAGCTGTATGTGGTGTGACAAAATGGTACAATTACTATGGACAGTCTCAGCAACAGCATACACTGGCAGCACATATTTGGCTGTGGAATTGATTGTTTTCCTTTTACAATTAGTGTATGTTAATCCTAACTTTAAAAAGTTAATAATTAACAACAAAGGTCAACAATTCACATAGGGACTGATTTATAGATGTTTAGCCCAGCGTTTAGCTGGGCAGATGCCGTTCGCACAAAGGTAGTGCCCCTAGATGGTGCTGAGTGGCCGCGAGAAAGTCCTATCCTGCCAGTCCCCTCAGGAAACAGTGCTTTCCTGTTTGTAACTCACCACGCTAGGCACAGAAGCAGATCTGTCCTAGCGTGGTTTGCGTCAGTTTGTGTCTCTTCTTCTGATACAGGAAATACAGGCTGCTGTACTCCCATAGTAAGAATACAGCTGCCTCACACCTGTCCAGCCCTCCTCACTGTAAGTACAGAGACCTCTGGTAGGGATTGGCAAGGGATATAACTCATCCCTGTATCCCTGCTTGGAGCCCGAGTAGGGTTTCCATGAGGATAGATGTCCTCTTCTGTATCTGCGATGTTGGCATAAGCTGCTGAACATCTAATGCATTCTTTGCCCCCAGTCCACCAAGCTGTCAGACTGAGCAGGCCCATGCCTGATGAAGGGTCCCTGAGTGGCCCTGAAAAGTTGCTTTATGATGAGATGTGTGTACATCAATAAAATGACCACTCGTTGAAGATTTTACTTTGGTGTGCTGGTAATATACAGTATTTTACTACTTGCATTTGAAGTGGTGCCATCCACTATCACTGCAGCACCGACCTTAAAAAGGGATATACAAGTAAGGAGTGCGGAGGGGGGGACCTCTTTGGAACAATATCACAAATTCTACACAAATGTGGCTTGTATGGGTTGCAAGAATAAAGCCACTCCACAAGAAAGGCCCCATGCAGTTACGACTGAGCTTTGCCAAAACGCACCTTGAAGATTCTTAGGCCACATGGAAAAAGGTGTTATGGTCAGATGAGACTAAAATTGAATTGTTTGGCCTCAACACCAAACAATATGTCTGGCAGAAATCCAATACAGCTCACCATCCAAATAACACCATTACTATAGTAAAGCATGGAGGGGGTAATATCCTGTTCTGGGGGTATTTCTTTGCAACAGGGACTGGAGCACTTGTCAGGATAGAAGGAAAAATGGATTGGGCAAAATACCGTCAAATTCTTGAGGACAATCTGCTGCCCTCTGCCAGAAAGTTGTCAATGGGAAGAAGGTTTACCTTCCAACATGACAATGACCCAAAGCACGCAGCAAAAATGTGGTTGAAGGAGAAAAATGTGAATGTCCTTGCATGGCCTAGTCAGAGCCCAGACTTAAACCCCATTGAAAATCTGTGGAATGACTTGAAGACTGCAGTCCACAAATGGTCACCATCAAATTTAACTGAACTTGAGCAGTTCTGCAAAGCAGAGTGGGCAAATATTGCAAAGTCCAGATGTGCAAAGTTAGTGGAGACATATCCCAAGAGACTAAAGGCTGTAATTAAAGCAGAAGGTGATTCAGCAAAAGACTGACACAAAGGGGTGATCCTTTTTTTAACTCAGTGATTCAGAATTTTTATTTTTAACCACTTGAAGACCAGGTGTTTAGACCCCCTTCCTGGCCAGGCCATTTTTCAGTGTTCAGCGCTGCAGTACTTTAACTGACATTTGACTGAAATGAATTTTATACCATTTTTTGGGGACAGATAGAGCTTTCTTTTGGTGGTATTTAATCACCACTGGGGGTTTTATTTTTGACTATATTCAGGAGAAATTACTGAAATTTTTTTGACATTATGTTATAAAACAACGAATATTACCCACTTTTTTGGTAAAATATAAAAGTCGGGGTCACGTCGGGTAAATAGACACCAAACATGTCAAGCTTAAAAATTGCGCGCACTCGCAAAACCGCAAAAAACTAGCATACCCAAAATACCCAGCTCTATAGCCAGCGGATCGCTTGTATATTAACGGCCATCGCTGCCTGTTTTCAAATAGCGGCGATTTCCCGCTCGAGCGTGTCGCGCGGTGCGTCCTAGCGGGCGGATGTAACAGGACGTGTATACACGCCCAGTTACATCCAAGAAGCTCCCGGCCGGCCGTGTATACACAACGGCTGGCCGGGAGGTAGTTAAAAAAAAATTCTGACATATTGGTGTTATCTCTTTCACTTGAATGTTATAAGTTGCAAGAGTAAATAAAGCTGGAGAAAACAAAAACTGTGCCTCTCTTCATTTCAGGCTACAAAGCAACAAAATGTGATTATTTTAAAGGGGGGGGTGATTATTTTCTATACCCACTGTATAAATATATATTTTTATTTTCCTTGCACATGATTGGGTCTTCTTTGCAAAGTGAAATTTAATCACATTCACCAAGTTAAGGGAAACTTCCCCTGCAAAGTGCAAATTCCCTTGCATAGTCAACAACCTATTTGCCTTTAGTAAATTAACCCCAAAGAGCACAGGCAGTGGTGTTACCATAAGAATTGTAATACTGCAGAGAGCATGAAATTGGCCAGCAGCAGGACAGTTTTAATCTGGGATAGATAATAGGCTTAACTGTTGTATATCTATCTTTTATTTTACTGTGGGGATAGGTGGCACGGGGAATATGATTGATATTATTTTGAAGTGATTTAGGTGCTCACTGTTTTTGTATTAAGTTTTTTTCATTCCTTTCAAATATGGTCAATAACAATTAGATTCTGCACTTTGAACAGCCTAAAATTAAAACACGTTTATCAGCATAAAATTTAAACCAACAAACCATATGAAGAGGGTGGGGAAGGTGTGACTATCTTGAATTAGCCCAAACTGTCTAACATGATGGAGGCTGCAGCACTCATCCTCACACTGGGGGCAGCATGCAACTAGCACCAAACACCGGCAGACTATGGCTCAAATTGTGATATTTTTTTCTATAGGCAATTCTTATGGGTACTGTGGGCCCTATACTTGTCCTAACAACTGGACTTGTGAGCTGCAATTTTTAACAGTTAACCCTCTTTCCAATAATTGTTGTGCATAATATTTTATTGCACAACATTGGACCTTTATCATTACCTATATGGTTTTCTGTGTTACATTGAAAGGCCACTAAATGGTAGTATTGCATAGCCCTAAATCTTCAGGAGGTTCAAAATAATGGTCAGATTTCATTCAATTTCTAACCTTGAAACCTTATTTCTCATGAGTTTGATGCACATTCAGCAAATAAACCAGTTACATTATCTGCTTTCTAGTGGCTCCTGCTATGCCAAGTTATCTACATACATGGATTATGTTTATGTAGGCAATACCCCATTGGTATGTTCAGGTATTTATACCTGGTTCCTTACTGTTTTACTGTTGTTCATGTTATACATTTCAGTTACCAGGTTCGGTAACTCGTTAAACAGCTCACACCTTTTATTCCCTCCATTAGAGGTAAGCAGATACAGGATCAGTGATTATTCCCATCTCTCACACATTTCCAACCGCATAAATATTGACATCTAATACCTGTGGTTTTATCTCCTGTTAGAGGTATAGGTAATCCACACAAATGAATGTTGAACGTTTTGTCTATTTGACAAGAGATATATAATGTATAATTATTGCCCACTTCTCTTACACCCTAACTTACCTTACCGGTTAGCAGGCCTTAAGCCTAAATGGATAATTCACTCCTTCTGTCTTACACTGATAGGATCCAAGGATTACATTCCTGATCTGATTCATTTATTTTTGGAGGCGCACAAGGACAATACAGTAGGTCCCCTACATACAAACATTAAATACATTTTGGGATGCATTGAAGTTGTTTCTCCGGGGTGCTCTTAAATCTTTTATTTCCTTTATCAAAAATCATCATCGCAAGAAATTAGCTAAGACTTGCGATGAAGCAGAATCCCTATATATATAGCAAATCATACTTGAATCCAAAGGCCAGGGGGGTGTCTGCTCGCTTTATATGACAAGGCTACATGCAAATGCCAAATATAAATGACCCTTTGTTAAACAAAGGTATTTTGAGTATGGCAACCACTCCCCAGTCATGTATATTGAATTGTTTTTGTGAATTCTATTTGTTCACATTTGTTCACAAGTTAATAGCACACACATACATATGCACTTGCATTCAAGTGCGTTGCACACGCATGTTGCCCTCCATATTGCTATTAACTTGCATACATGCAATAAAGATTCATGCATTATGTCCCCCTTATCTATTCCTCAAATGAGAAGAATACACCTTCGCTCTTTCACATGGTGTTCACGCCTGTTCATCCGTTTACATCTATGCGTACTGGACATAAATGTGGCCTACATTCCTAATCAATATCCCCTCATTAAGTCCCCCAAATTTAAACATATATCTTTTCCCCAAATCTAAAAGGATTCTTTTGTACATTTTGCGCAGTGTACATGCATACCATGCATCTACATCCATGCGTACTGTACATGCATTCAGCCTCTTTCTAATATTTCACCAACGATTGACTAATTTTCTTCTTGCTCTGTGTAGGTCTTTTATAATCTTAAAATTTTATAGTAGTATCGTTATTTTATCACAATAATTTTTAATATCTTTTAATATTTTTACTATTATGTTTTTGTTGCCGACCACTTCTATGATGCATTCCTGGCAGCAATTTACCACTATTGGTTTCCTCCCACTAGTTGGCGCCAAAGCGCATCAAATGAGAAGAATACACCTTCGCTCTTTCACATGGTGTTCACGCCTGTTCATCCGTTTACATCTATGCGTACTGGACATAAATGTGGCCTACATTCCTAATCAATATCCCCTCATTAAGTCCCCCAAATTTAAACATATATCTTTTCCCCAAATCTAAAAGGATTCTTTTGTACATTTTGCGCAGTGTACATGCATACCATGCATCTACATCCATGCGTACTGTACATGCATTCAGCCTCTTTCTAATATTTCACCAACGATTGACTAATTTTCTTCTTGCTCTGTGTAGGTCTTTTATAATCTTAAAATTTTATAGTAGTATCGTTATTTTATCACAATAATTTTTAATATCTTTTAATATTTTTACTATTATGTTTTTGTTGCCGACCACTTCTATGATGCATTCCTGGCAGCAATTTACCACTATTGGTTTCCTCCCACTAGTTGGCGCCAAAGCGCTCAATGCTTCCCCTTTCCCCTATATAAAGGACTCTGCCCACCCCACCCTTAGGCCCCGTTCACACTGAGCGATTTATCGTGCAGTAATTCCCACGATATTGCGGCTATTTACCGCGCGATATCGCTCTCCAATGCATGGCAATGTCGCGGGTCGTGCGTCGCTACAGCAGGACCCTTTTTGGAGCGGATTTTGCCGCGATTCTAGCTTGCCCAATGCAAGCATTTGTGCGATATCGCGCGACAAACGCGTGATATATCGCGCAAAATGCAAATCACGCAACAAACGCGCGATTTGCGAATCGCTCAGTGTGAATGGGGCCTTAGGCTTGACAAAGGAGGTAAACATCTGAAATGCGTTGCCTAGCTGACGACCCGGAAGTACTCAGCAGCTGTGATCCTGCTTTAAGGCGAACCAGCCACAGCAGTGCTCAGCCACTGGATCAGACCTGTGTCTTCCAGCACAGGTGTCCTGGAATCTTTCTGGACTGAACTGGACTCTGCTCTCTCCATATCCTGATAGCAATCTCGGACCAACAGCTGAGATGGGACTTTCATCTGATGCGTGACAGGCGAGATGTTTTTTTAATATCCTGTAAGTGCATTACTTTTAACCTTTATAATAGTCACTTTATACTGCACTTAGATCGGTGCGCCGGTTTCCTATGTTTTCTTCACATTGATGTTAGAGTGCATTACATGACCCACAACAGGGCGCCAAAATATTTTACAAACTCCGTGCATAGTATATACGCTCTTTTATGCAGTTTATTGTGGAGAGGCCAGGCAGGTTTTACTAAAATAAACTCTTTTAGACTACATGATTTCAGAGAGATAATAGCCCCAAATATTCTTGGTGATAGAGCAATGGCATAGGTTGAAAAATAGGAGCCAAAGAGCATGATGTAGCCAGCAGAAAACACTATACATTTTACAACTGAGGATCATTTGTTTAAAGGGTGTCCACATCCGCCCTTGACCTGATATAATCACTGATCACATGGGTTGTGCATTTTCCCCTCGTAACGGGAATCCTAAAGGGTGACCAACGAGTAATGGCCTTTCTCCTTGATAGCCTGAATCCTGGAGCCCTTGCGTAGGCATGAAGCATTAATTAATCCATCCGCAGTAAAATTTTGGGTTGCAGAGGAACCCAAGTCCTCAATGTTGTTAAGGGTAACCATGTCCTCTACACTCAAATTCAACTCCCAGCATTTGGAAAGGGTGAAATGTACCCCTGAAGCCTGCCCCGTGTCACTGCTGGCACCCTAATCATACTCTGCGTGCTCTTTCTGTGACTGGTGCTGCTTCACAGGGACAACGGGTAAAGCAGGCCCAGAGACAGCAGAAAACCTTTCCTGCTGTTGTGCCTCAAGTGCTCATTCTATTACACCATACAGGAAAACAAGAGGGATGTTGCTGATTCCCACCTTGTTGCAGCTGATATATAAAAAAACACAGATCCCCAGAGCCAGTCCTTGTTCCATATTACACAAATACTTATTGATGGCCCTCTGATGCATTTCCTAATACTGGAGCATGGCCAAGGTCTGAAGGGGCTACACACACTTTTCTGGCCTGCTGCACTACATCATGGAAGTCAGGATAACTAACTAGGAACCCTTTCACCACCAGCTTGAGGACATGTGGCATGCAAGACAGGAGTGAAAACTTTACCTGCCAAAGGGTGAACAGCTGGTTGGTGCCGTTGGCACATACAACCTTTCCTGGCAAAAGATGGCATAGGGTCAGCCACTTCTTTTCCCCTGAAAAGCGGAAAAAATGGCCCTAAGGTGACTCTCTTCGGAACTAAGCTATGCCTCTCAAACTTCTTGCCAGATTTCCCTCCCTATCGCTTGAGGCTGTAGATCTTGCAGTGGATGCAGATGAAGATTCTTCTGAAGCTGCAGAAGAGATGGAAAGTAAGAGGAGTGAGAAGGCGGAAGATTGTGCGCCTTTTGTTGCCAACTGGTATCGTTCATGTCGTGCTCTCTCTGTGCTTTGTGGTGAACAGTCCCGTGTCTCCTCATGGTTATGGTACCATAATTTACCACGCTTGAAGTGCTGTAGGCAGAGGCTCAAAATCAGTATGGTGCTTTTTGCAGTACATGTGTGAAAAAAGGCTTAGCTCTGTGGAGCGAAAAAAACAATCTCGGGCACCCAGGTACAGCCTGCTACTTGATAACCCCCACCAACGAACGTTTGCGTGCATCTGATTTTTGTCCCAATGTCATTCAGAATGAACTGAAATTTCATAACAGACCCATTAGTTCTGGTAGAATTTGTTGGGGGTCCCCATGTCAAAAAAAATGCGTGGGGTAAATCCCTTACCAGACCCTTGATCCATGCAGCAGCCTGGCAGAGCAACATGGGGACTCCCTGGCAAAGCAACTTGTCCCCATGTTGATGAGGACAGGGGCCTCTTCCTACAACCCTGGCCCAGTGGTTGTGTGGGTCTACAGGCAGGGGGCTTATCTGAATCTGGGTGCTCCCTTTCATAAAGGGGGACGCAGATGCCACCCCCTCATGAATAAATAAGGGGTAGTTGTTACCCCTACTCAACACAACGGTTTGTAAAGTCCTTTTTTTAGTAAATAAACACAGCACACAGTTTTGACAAGCCCTTTATTAAAAAAAACAAAAAACAAAAAGTCCCACAATGTAAATCCATCGTCAATCACATCATCAAGTGATGTAGACACTTGTCGTTTCCTCTGCTCCAGAATGTAAACAAAGGGGCGGAGCTAGTTGTGACATTACTGGACTTGCTCTGCCCCTTTGTTTACATTCCATTAGGGAACCAAGATCTGTCATAGATTATAGATATACAGTAAACTCCCCATTATCTGGCATTCAAGCAACCAGAACTCTCAAGCGATCAGCAAAAAAAATTGAGGACATAATATATCCTCATTTTTTTTTATTTTGCCAGTTGCTTGACAGACATGTTGTCACGGACATTCCCAGCTGCAGCGTCTGGGCCGCAGATCCCGGGCCCTCCTTCAGCTCAGACGTCACGGAGTGACGTCACGCTCCGCCCACGGCCGCCGGCTCCCTCCTTAAAAGCGAGGGAGATTCAATTGCTCGGCGTTCAGTCAATGGATAACTGTACGCTGAGCAATTGCTCTCATACCCCCCAACTGAACTGCCACAACCTGCTGGAACCCGTGAAACCTCACAGGAGTGAGTACCCAGCTCGTCAGCACAGCTTACCTCTCTCCCGTCTGGCAAGGACTGCACTGCTCGTCTCAACTGCAAGTATTTCAGCTTAACAGCCTGTGATAATTGTACAGCCTTATACTAGCGCCATCTGCTGGTTCAACTACAGAGTACACCCTACTATAGAACTGCTTGAGCTTCCTCCAGGCAATTGCGCAGGGGTTCATGTGATAAAGTGTGGGGAGTTATACGTTAACCCTTGGTTGTGGGTACTGTATTTAATCACCAGTATATGCGGTAATACACTGGTAACTCCTCCCATTGTTTCCCGTGGTAAATTATGCTTGTGGGAACTGCGCCCCCTCACTACACCTAAGAGGGTTAAAGCAGCATCCCCAATCTGACCCACTCCCTCACCACATTGAAGCCCCCCAGCAGGCATGCAGAAAGTTGTGGCAGGAGAAAAATAAAACGGATTTCGGAGCATTTAAAGCTGAACTATGACAAAAAAGTGCACATTTATTTATTATTTATATAATAGAAGTTATTTTTATTATTAAATGTTTGAGTTTATCTCTTTAATTAACTAAAAACCATTATAGTTTTAATTTAATAGTAGCAGATCTATGGTATAGCTAATACATTTAATGTCAGTGCTAGAAGTTGTAAAAATGTAAATAATACAAATAGTAACTGATCTAGACAAAAATTTTATTACAGGCACACACTACATAACATTAATTCTTCTCCCACTATATTCCAGACATACATACAAATAAAGCACTCTGGCAACATAACCATATAACCATCATATTACAGTCACGTTTATTATTCAAAATTGGATCTTCACAACCTCATCTTAATCCTGTATTAAAAGGAATGAGATAATATTCTGACTGCCTATACTGTAAAAGTCTCAGCTCTACTTAGAGTTACTTCATAACCAGCTATACTCATTATGCACTTCATCTATGACTGCTTAGCATAATCAGGAAGGCTCGTTATTATCATACAATAATTCCTGAACTATATGGTTTATCCTTTACACACTCCTGTATATATTTCTTGATACTTTCATCTTTTCTGACCCCTATGATCAATCATTTAAAAGCTAAAATGTAATTGAAAAAAATTGGTGCTGTGCTGCCTTTACCAGTTATATAGACAATGTAATTGCACTGGTATTTTCTTTCTATGTATTGTCATTAACTGGGACAAGGAAATGGAGGAAAATTTGGTTCCCTGGACATACATGGAACCCAGAGGGAAATCTGCAAACCCTGAACATAGCACCTGAACCGCATTTAAGTCTATGGGAGCCGAATCTTGTACTTTGTACTTGTACTAAGGGCATGGGTAGTTGGGAAATACCATGGGGGACATGCCCCAATGCAAATAAATGTTTTAAAAAAACTTCAGTGGATAAAAAAGAGACCTCATATCCCTCATATGACACTGTATACTCTTAGACTACAGGGGGGGCTTGGGAGTGTTCAACCTCGATAAAAATTATCGAGCAGCTCAGGTAGCTCAACTTTCCTTGCTTCACACCAAGCATGATACCCCTTTGTGGGTCATTTTGGAGTTGCCCACCTGTGACCAGATCCCAAATTCTTCTTTACTGTGGCTCTTGCGATCATCAAGCTGACAGCACTCCTGATGCCCCCTGATGCATCACAGCATGAACGTCTCGGGTTCGGTATGTTCCTTCCATAGGCTTAGGTGCCTGTTTCTCCCTTTCTGCCAATCCTTTGGCTGTTGGACGACCCACCGTTTTGTAACATGTACACCATTTTCTCTCCTCTCACAGATTTCCAGAATGGGCAACACTGAAGGAAAGTAATGCTATACCCACATCGAAATGTTTTCGCCACCTGCAACTCAGACATTGGATCACTTCTCTCACGAGAGGCTTGGAGTTCCCATATAGTAAGACTTCATCTGAACATGTTTTCTTACATTCACTGGGCTCTACTGGTCTCATTTCTCTCTTGTACTCCTCTTTGAATTCTAATCCCTCTCCCCTGTCCTATGTAGGTAACTGGAACAAAGACTTGTCTACATTGTCTGTAACCTTGGAAGAGGAGGATTTTAGGTGGATCTGGGCTCACATAGCTAAATGCTCTTTTAAAGCAGTATTAAACTCTCAAACTTTCTTTTCAATAATGAATCCAGATCAAACAAATATACATTGCCCAGCAAAGCATTGCTTTACATGTTTGCCTAAACACCTACACTCATCATGGTTTTGAGCAGTTGCTTCCAAGTCTCTCAGTTCAGCTTCCCTGAACTTCCTGTCCAGTACAAGATCACAAAGGACAGTGCAGACTCCAGCAGCTCTTCATCTACTAGTTTGTAGAGGGAAGGAGGTAGGATAGGGGGCCAGGGGGGAGGGGAGTAGCTTGATTTGCTGTGCCTGTGTGTTTGTGGGGACACACAGCTTACTAGCACAGACAAGGGTGACTGCATAGCACTCTGCTTGAGAAAGGAGTCACTCTAAAACAGGAAGCAAGGACCAGTGCTCAGGGGACCCGCTGATTCTGCAGGAAACTAAAACTTTAAAACATGAAGGAGCAGCATCCATTGTAAGTGATTTCATCAGCATTTGAAATAGCTTAAAATCCTTTGGACTTTAATATCACTTTTTACACTTTTATACTGCAGTCTGCGTATAAAGTCCTCATGCGGTGATACTGGGATTCTTCACAAATAGCAAAGGTGATCCTGACGTATAGTGATCATTGCTTCTGGGGATGCAAGCCGGGGTCGGTTCCAATCTGGCAGCTGAGTACAAAATGGGCAAAGAAGTAGAATGGTCAAGGTACAAATCCGAGGCCAATGGCAGCCAGCAATCAAGAGTAGACAAATAGGTTTCCAGGTCACAACAAGTTCAGACAGATCACACACTAGCAGAGGAACAAGGGGGGACTGAAGATAATCCAGCAATTTGGCAGTGTCTGGGCTGGGCTTATATAGAAACACAGAGACACAGAAAACTACAATTTAGTACACAGAAAACTCCAATACATGTATAGCTTTGCAAATTGTAAAAAGATTTGCAACATGTGCTCACCTAGAGTGTAGACAGAGACCATGTGCTTTCTGAGGCACTGGTAAAATTTCACAGCAGATATATCAGAGTGTGTAACATTTGAGACATCTGTCTTCTTACTGTTTTATTTCAATTGCCAATATATAATGAGATACCTCTTAAGCCCAGTTTGTGTGGGCAGTATGGCCACTTGCTATTTTGGCAGAATCCACAGGCAGCTTAACCATTCAATAAGAAACAAGTTGAATTCAGTGTAATTTTGATTCAGATAAGTGCAACACAAATGTTTTTCCATTCTTTGTAAAGTGAAAATAAACTGATTATTACAGTTAGAGTCTAGCTTGAGACCTTACTATTTGTAGACAAAACAGGAGGGAGTAACAAGGGAACTTACCAAGTAAAATAAACAACACAAATACGGGCTATTCTGGCAACATAAGGGATACGTAAACCAATCCTCTGGTTATGTGTCAGTTCTTTCCTTTATGCACTAGAATCTTGACATTGCGTACTACTCTCTGATGCTATAACTCACTTTGCAAAGTGTCAGTTAATAAAAAATGAGCAATATGCAATGTTCAGCACTCTAGTAGTCAGTTAGAAAACTCCTCATTTTGACTGCTCTACACTCAAGAAATCAGTTTTTTTTTGTACAACTGAGCATCATTGGCCTACATCCAGTATTATTAAAGAAGTCCCTGTGTTTCATTTTCTAATCTTCCTCCTGACAAACCTGCACCCAATTTTATATTCTGCCCCATGTGCTCCAAGATGGAGACTCTGTTAGTTTAGAGTTAGGACCGCACTATAAGAGGTGCCTTGGCTGTGCGGCTTTCACATTTTCTGCAGAAGACGTGTATCCAAACCTCTGTTTTTAACCTTAGTGTGAGACACTTTTTTTTACATGCTAGCTTGTGAGTGTGCCCGGAAAACATTTTGCTACTTTACTGTTTAAAGCCCATTCCGTGTGCACCTTGCTGTAAAGCTGGTGACAACCATGCCCATGACCAAAGCTGGTGACAACCATGACCATTTGTCATCTGTTTTGCTCATTTTCTAATCTTTCTCATTGTGAACTTGAATAGGTAAAGCTGGCCACAACAGTCAAACATTAATGTCTCAGATCAGCAAAATGTATCTATCTGTACAATTTACAAAATTGTACAAAATCTGATACCATAAAATATTTGTGACCATGTCAAAGAGAGCTCTTATCAATAATACAAACACTTTAAAAAAAAATATGTAGACTGTTCTTATCCTACTTTGAAAAAATATAGTTGTCTGGCTGTCTTCAGATTCAATTCTTTCGGAACCATTGACCCAGAACAAGGATACAGCAATTAGAATTGTAATGAAGTTTGGACTCCTGCATACTTCTTCCAAGACAGTAAATCCAAAAGGCCTGGCAGCTAGTGATTTTAAAAAACAGAGATCAGCAGTGGTAGTCTCTTTAATTCCTTGCATCACCTAACAGTAGACACAATAAACTCAATTTACAGACAGCTAGAAGCAGCTTTGAATCTTTATTTTGCAGTTTATGTACCATATTGCCAATCACTCTACACAAAGTTGCCTCTGTCTATATGATTTACTATACAGCAGTAAAGAGAGTGGCTTTTCAAATGTGACAGTGATTATGTTACTAGTTGGTCACCCTTTCACCTTTCAATCTTTTCTTCATCTGAGTAGTATGTCAGACAGCAGATAGACGATACTCCACTTCATCTACAGCAATTTGTATGATTCACTTTCAGAACTCAAGCTACACACTGTACTGTATCTTTATTCTTACATGCTAAATCAAGCCAAAATTAGTTTAGCTGGTGGTGGTCAGACAGGGCCTCAGCAGGAGGATCTCACTCTGAGTAGCTACTTCTTTTTCTTCGAAGCCCGTGGACGTGCATCAAACTTCCCCCTGTGAACAAAAAAAGTGAACCGTGAAATCACAGCACACAAAAACGTGCACAAGGGTGCAAGGTCCTTCGAAAGAAGGGACCTACTTTCCCGACCCCCCGGGGCGCAAGGCTCCTGACAGGGGTTGAGACTGGTGGTCCACCAACCCGAAGGCCGTGGACCATTTCCTATGGGGACCTGCCGAAACAGGCCCCCCTCAGTACTAGTCAAGTGGGATCTCCCGAAGAGAAACCCACCTCCTGGGTGGGAGGAGACAGAGAACCCCGTTCGAGGCACAGAATCTCCTCCCAGCGTCAGGAATAGGCCCCGAAGAAACCTGCACCTTTCGCATCTGTGAGTCAAAATAGGAAAATAAAAAAGTGCCAATCGTGCATGAAGTGCTTAAATAATCTAAAGTGCCAGTGCACCACTCTGACAGGCCTTAGGGGCCGGAGTGCAAAAATATTGCCCCAGACTAGCCATAAGGCCTGTCTTGGAGGCGAAGTGCAGAAAATTGCAATGTGGTGTGTGACCAAGTGCACAGTGAGTCATGTGGGGTCCCATACCCAAGTGACTTTCTGCGCACCCCTGGGACGCCACCCCCAGGGGGCACAACACCACGGGCTTCTGCCGCCCCCGAACCTTCGAGCCTCGACCAAGCTTCGCATCTTATTCAGTCAGTAGGCAATAGTGCCGAGGAAACACCCTACCCTGCAAAAAGGGAGTTGCCTCAAGCACCTACCTTCACTCCTGAGAGTACTAGGCAACCGTCCGTCCCAAGGACAGTCCATGCCTTTCCCCTCTAGAACTGATAAGAACAGATACTACACTTGATCTTAGCCAAAAGGCCGACTTCTACCCCTCTTAATGGCAATGGCATACTCCACCAGACCTAAGGCTGAGCAGTAGTGTCACTTGGGCACTCCTTGATTCTTTATATAGTCTTATGGAGAAGAGGACAAGTTAAACATCTAATTGCCTTAAAGCCACAGAAGCAGTGCTATCAGTGTCAACCAGGGGCGGATCCAGAGTCTATTCTCGGGAGGGGCACTGCCAGAAAATTAAGTTTTGCTTACAGAATGGTTAATATTTTATTTAAGACGGTTTCCCGGCCAACCACAATTAAGCCGGCCAAACAACATGCATCCGGCTTCCCTGGCAATCAGGAAGCCGGTTGGCATGTCATTACCCGCTGCCGGCTTCCTGATTACCCGGGAAGCCTGCTCCATGCCAGTGGAAGCACCGGTATTGGTATTCTGTATCGGCGAGTACCAAAAGCAAAATATCGGTACTCGTACTTGATACCGAAAAACCGGCATTGGTGCATCCCTATTTTTTATTAAAACAATTTTTTTGTATTGGGACAAGTAGATTGTCATGAAGGGCAAGTAGATTCGGCCCCCACTTTAGCCCTTGGACAAGTCGTTTAAAAAAAAAAAATTCCACACCCCTGATTACACAACAATGCAGAATACCATCAGCTATGGAGGACTACGATTCCCAGCAATACCATTATACAGCAATGTAGAATAGCATCAGCAATAGATGACTACAAATCCCAGCAATACCATTATACAGCAATGCAGAATAGCATCAGCAATAGAGGACTACAAAGCCCAGCAATACATATTACAGCAATGCAGAATAATATGAAGCTCTGGGTTCGCCACCTGATGTCAGCAGTGTCTCAGGATGGTTGTGCAGGCTCTCACCAGGGGTCCAGAGAGTTTCACAGGTGCGTGTGGGTACAGCAGAGGCGGCTCCCTAATTAGGCTCTCGGGTGGCCAATGCAGACTGTCAGGTGATCAGTGCAGGCTCTCTGCTGGTCAGTGCGGGATCCATAATAATTAGTGGTGGCAGGTGGGAGCTCCCTGGTGATTAGTGGGGGCTCTGTGGTGGCCAGTGGAGGCTCCCTGGTAGCTAGTGTGGGCTCCCTAGTGTAGGCTGACCATTCATCCCTGATTTCACATTAGATGTGTTTCAGGAGGAGCATACTGTGGGCTAAAGTTTGGGTCCGTTGACATCGACAGCCCCGGATCAGCTGCATCCTGCTCATTGTCTTTATCATCATCTGAGTCTAGAGAGTAGGATTCTGGTGGATCTGGAATAGGCAAGTCTTCACCATGGGGTACAGGGCACAGTGTGGATGGAATGTTTGGATATTCCACGGTCCACTTCTTCTTTCTTGAGATTCCTTTTGCAATTGGGGGAACCATGCAAAAATAGCAGTCACTACTATGGTTGGTGGGTTCTCTCCACACCATTGAGACTGCGAAAGGCATGGACTTTTTCTTCTTGTTTTGCCAATGACACAGATAAGTTGCACATGTAATGCAACAATAATTAGGGGCCCAACTCTTGTCATGATCCCCTAATTTGCATCCAAAATATAGGTGGTATGCCTTTTTTACCACTGCCGTCATACTGCACTTTTGAGATGCAAATGTAACCTTGTCACAAATGTAGCAGAAGCTATCTGTGTTGTTTACACAGTTTCAAGGCATCTTTGCTTCTGAGGGAAAATATCACGCAACTATTCCTTGGAAATGTTAGGCAATGACACTTTCACAAGGCACCAGATGTAACTGCATGTGCGTAGATCTGACCAAGACAAATGTACCTTGCAATAAAAGAACAATAAATTACAGTTAGGTAATAATCTTTAGTCTCAAAGTGAAGATAAATGCATATACTTCCATGTGGTACTATTTTCATTTTTGATGAACTACGGAAAGAATCATTTGACCTATTCAGAGGAAGTATTCATTTGACATTGGTAGCAGAAGTTTGTTTTCATTGTAGGCAGTCTGTGAGGAGTGTCCAAAGTCCGAAACTTCATGTGCGAGAGAATTTATTTGGTGTGCACTGCTACTAAACATGGCTGACCAATACAAAGGCTACAGTTTCCATAGTAATGCTTGGTCATCTGGCCTTAAAAAACATAAACAGTGACATCTTACGCAAATGCTGATTATTTAGCAAGAAATGGCTTCAAAACTGGGATACATTTTCTCATATGCCTCCTTTGAATGAATTGAAAGAGAACAATACTGATGATTTCAGAAATTATTTAAGAATGTTTGACACTTCATTCAAGATACTTTTGGATCATGTCACTCCTCACATTCCAAAACAAGATACTGTGCTGCGTAAAGCCATAAGTGCGAAATAAAGGCTCATAGCAACTTTACGGTTCCTAGCCACTGGCAGAATCTGGAAGATTTAAAATTCTGCACAGGAATATTAGCGCAGTCACTGGGACGCATAGTACCGGAAACTTGTGCGCCAATAGTTGAAGTATTAAAGGCTGAATTTTTTATGGTGAGAAATTTGGATCCAAACTAGTAAACTTTTAGCATGGTAGAGTCCATAACAATACATGACATTTGCATAGATTTGTAGAAAATACACTCTATATTATGGCATTTCTAAGAAAGAATGATAACAGTAACTAACCAGAAATAAATGAAGGCTTTATTACCAAAAAACAAAGCTCTAATTAATGCTTCACAAACATCTAACAAAATATAAGTAAATAGGCTCTGGATTATTAGAAAAGAGGTGCTTAAGAAGAGACCTTATTACAGTCTTCAAAATCATCAATGGGGACCACATCATTCAAAACAAGTTTTTTTTTCACCAAGAACAGTACTGAGAACACACGGACACAACAAGAGGTTAGAAGTAGTAAAAATTTGGAATTCCCTTCCATAGGCAGTGGTATCCGCTGACAGCGTAGATAAGTTCAAAAAACTTCTAGATGAGTTCCTTCAGTCACTAAATATATGGGAAGTGTTAAATTCACATATATATATATACAGTAGATATATACTGTATATAAATATATATATATATAATATACACAGATACACACACACATACGGGTTGAACTGGACGGACCTTGGTCTTTAGGCAACCTCACCTACTATGTTACTATTTGTTAAACACTCTGGGAGGCCAAAAATGTGTGTGCTGTTGGATTGGTGGCATTGGTGGTGGCATGGGAGGGTGTGGGAACATATTCATTGTTGTGGCCAACAATATGAGCTTGTTAGTCCATCCTTTATTCAAAAGCTCATAGCCTTAACATTTTTGCGTTGATCAGGTGCCATCCTCTACAGCTTGCTGGACGGTAAATTTCCAAAAATTGTGCACTCATCAGCTTCCTGTTGCAGTGCTGATAATGCTTCTGTAAGGAAATTGCTGATTCCATCATCACTATTTGGACATTTTTTTTTTCTCTTTTAAAGTAAATGACAGGGTGACATTTACATTAATGCTTTATTGCCTCACCAGCTTCTTCTCTGGCTGCTATAGAGAGCTAAAGGCGAAAGTGATATAATACACATCACTTCCACCTTCAGAAATCGGAGGAGAGATCAGCAAGTAGGAGAATGCTGATTCCACCTCTGTTTACAGTGTGAGCAGCTGCTTTTCCGCTCCTGGACCCACAGGGGGGACAGCAGAGCCCGGGATAACCAGCAGTGGTGGTGGAGGGGGTGGCAGCAGAGGGGAGGTGCACGCTGTATGTTGTAATACAAGCGATGTTGTAATACACTTGTATGTAACAGCTGGTATCGGCTGTGTACATACCCGGCGGGAGCAGAAAAAAAATTATGTACATATAAGTCCACCGGCTGTATTTACAATAGATGGACGGCAAGCGGTTAAAATACATTCTTTTCTTTAAAGAATAATATTTATTAACCCTTACAGTGGGACTAACCCCTTACTGCAAGGGTTAAGTGTTCGTTTGTGTCTAGGTGCTTAAAACAAAAAGTTAAACTTACCAGACCATCCGACCTGGATTGCTCTTAGAACGGTGTCTGGAACGTCTCTCCCCCTCTCTGCTGCAGCAGTCTAAGGATCCTGGTGTCATCACAGTCTATACACTGCACATAGACTGTGTATAGATGTGAGGACGCCAGAGTTCTTCTTTAAATAACATGTTTCTATGGACAGTAATGTGTTTTGTGCATAGTACATAGCCAGTGCAGAGAGCTGAGCTGTGGGAGGGACCCAGCAGGGTCTGTAGAAAACTACAGGAGGGGGCTGATTCAAGATCAGTCATTCTACACCAGGAGAGAGACCAGTGTTTTGTCTTTATTACAGGAAGTCCCTGCACAGAGTCTTGTTTCACACAGTTGCACAAATATGGAAGAAATGCAAATAGCACACCAAGATTCAAGTAGGAATACACATGCCACTTGTATTTAGACAATATTGCCTTCGTTAAGTTTTAATATTTGCGCTGACTATATGTTTTCCTGATTGATTATTGCATTGTTTGGGATAATGATAATTATTATTATTTATTATATATTATTAATTATTTATGTATTTAAGGGTTTATTTTTTTGTGGTGCTGTAGCACTGTAAATTGGTATTAATTTCAGAGATGTTTTGGCAATTCCATTTAGAGTCACAAAGAACAACTGCAACTATTTTACAATTTACCCAACAGCATTTCAGAGTATAATGGACCACAAGCAATAACTACAGTCACAGTAAAATCAGCAAACTGTAGGCAACAAGTAAAATCAATCTGTGAACTGCTAATGCTGTTAAGCAATTTGTAAATGAGAGAAATGTGCAACTGTACTAAAGCCAGATTTACATTTAATAGGGATTTACATACTCAGCTGCAGCCAGATTCTGTTTTTGTTTTTGCTAGCTTTTAAGTCTTTTTTTATGTGATTTCATGCAACCTTCCTGTACAAAGGTGCCTACAAGTTTAGACTCATTTTCAACCACTCCAGCTAATTGCTGTTAGGTTGTGAAAATAATCTTAAGTATGCATCTCTGGATCCTGCCAAATAGGCCTTCTCACAAAGGAAGTCTGTGAAAAATTAGTGAAGCTGCACCCGCTGATCCCTTACGTTCAAAAACGTTATTTGTTCAGCAACGACAGAGACACTCCACCCCCTACCTCTGTCTACTGCATTACACTAAAGTGGAAGTATAGTGGGTGAGCTCTTGCTATTAATGCGGAAGTGATGTAATACACATCACTTCTGCATTTACAGCCCGGACGGAGATCAGCAAGGAGCTGATCTCCCGTCCTCCTCCTCCTGACGCCCTCGGAGCCGGTCCCGGGATCCAAGATGGGGCAGCGGATGCCGGGATTCAAGGTGAGGGGTCAGGGGGGGAAAAATAAAACCGGCAGCACCGACCGTGCGCGTGAGGGGGGGAGGGAGGATAGGTGAGGTGCCGCGAACGAGCACATATAGGCGATCGGCGGGTTATGGACCCGCTGATCGCCTATATGTGAAACACCCGGTACCGGGTGTTCGCATTGGACGGGTCTTTTCTGCCCGTGCGTGCCCGCTAGGGGGCGCGCGCGAGCAGAAAAAAAATGCCGTCTGGCGACG
>NW_017306338.1:2319781-2321871 GCF_000935625.1 Nanorana parkeri
AAACGAGCACATATAGGCGATCGGCGGGCTATGGACCCGCTGATCGCCTATATGTGAAACACCCGGTACCGGGTGTTCGCATTGGACGGGTCTTTTGTGCCCGTGCGTGCCCGCTAGGGGGTGCGCGCGAGCAGAAAAAAAATGCCGTCTGGCGACGGCAACCCGCCAATGCAGCAGTGCCGTCCGTCTGTTTTTCTACTACGGGCGGACGGCAAGAGGTTAAAAATGATGGCACAATTACCTTACAAGTGTGCCCTCCTCCAGCACTGACTAATCTAAACTGTTGTCAGTTGCTGCTCCGTCCCCTGTCGTCAAAAATGCTAGAAGTGAGAAGCAGCAGTTTTTTTTTTTGGCTGAAGAAACTATGCATGTCTCTTATGCAGAAAAAAACTTTACTTTCCAACAGTTTTTCTTTTTACGATTATGTTGTGGAATTCATTCAAGACCATGTATCTCATGGTGGGATAATAGGGATGTTTTTTAGCACAATTGTGTGGGACACTCTCCATGGAGAGTGCCTCCCTGCAGCTTAGGAGGTATTTATACAGTGTAGGAAGCACATACACAATTGGTCAACAGACATTAACAGCATAACTAATCAGAACACATTGCCAAATATTGGATGTCACACTATAGATATCAACAAAACAAGGTATAGGATAAACTTTGACATATGCTACCAGATGGTCATAACCTTCACACGTTTCTGTTATAGTTACTCCAAGAGGTCTTAAAGAGTTCATGACACAGGATTGAACCATAATTTGTTTCAGGCTTATTACACATTGGAAAGTTATAAATATATGGATCTTTATTTGATATTCAGGGCTAGTTCACACCAGCCACAGTGCGTTCCGGCCCGCTTGCAGCATTTTTTCTGACCGAACCGGACCATAGGCATTGATGTGCCTTAATTTCCCATGCCGCGAATCGCATTACGGCTGGAGGGCGGCAAAGTGGGCCGGCCGCAATGCGATCCAGTGCGTTCCAGCCAGAATCAGGCCGGAACGCACTGTGGCTGGTGTGAAATAGCCCTCAAGCTTAGTTCCTTATCAATTATGCCCCAGCCCCAGTAGTGTGTGGTTTAAGCACTTTTCATGTACAGACTAGAAGAGGAGGTGACGAAGCCCAGAGGTTGTGCACGATGAATATATCAGCCTTCAGCTTCAAGATGGTTCTGTATAAGAATAAGATTTCCGCCTGTTGGGAGGGGACAGAGAGGAAGAAGTGTGGGCCAGGCCGCACAGAATCAGCCTGATTGTGTTCTATGCCTGATGCATAGCCTCGGACACTAGCCTGCTCGACGCTATGCATCAGCCTGCTATGACGGACCGAAGCTTGTCCTAGCAGGGCAGTGAGAGGGAGGGGTTAATTGGTGCCAGTGCCAAAGCTGGGGGGGCAGGGGGAGCATGTGCCACAGCCGTGCAGCATCAGGAGGGGTGGCGGGGGGGACTTAAAAATAACTGAGGGGGAGAGAGAGGACCGACCTGGACATGGAGTTTGGATGAGCTGTTAGCAGCCCTAACCCTGCACTCTATCACCTGAGACCCTGCAGAGCCCTGGTGAGACCACCTGTATCCCTGGTGAGACCGCACATAGCCGTGGTGAGACCGCCGCATCCCTGGTGAGACCGCCTGCATCCCTGGTGAGACCGCCCGCATCCCTGGGGAGACCGCCCGCATCCCTGGGGAGACCGCCCGCATCCCTGTTGGGACCTCCCACATCCCTAGGGGGACCGCCCGCATCCCTAGTGGGACCACCCACATCCCTGTTAAGACCACCCGCATCCCTGGTGGGACCGCTTTCAGCCCTGGTGAGACCGCCCGCAGCCCCGGTAAGACTGCCCACACCCCCATATTAACCATCATGGGAAAAAGCTGCAGAGTGTCTGCTGGGAGCTGTAGTCCCAGGAGGCAATGTAAGCACCTTGGTGGTTCACGAGCCCCCCTAAGTGGTGGAACGCCAGGGCCCAGTCTGGTAGTCCCACCACTTGGAGGTGCCCGGACAGGAGGAAGAGGGCCCCGTTAACCGCCTCAGCTCCCAGCATGCAGCAGGCCAACTCTCGGCAGGTCCTTCCACCACCTATGGGG
>NW_017306338.1:2321917-2335280 GCF_000935625.1 Nanorana parkeri
AGGGGGGGGGGGGGGCCTTCATGGTTTCTTGCACCGGGGCCCTGAAGTTTTTAGTTACGTCTCTGGCTGTGATGCCTAAATTCACATAACTCCTTTTCTTCTTTTCCCCAGAGACAAACTAACTTGTATGTGGACAACTAATTATTCTGGCTGTTGGCTTTGCCAAGGAAACTTTGCATACCGAAGAGCTAGACAGATCTCAAAAGGGACAAACATTTTTACTAAAGTTCATTCATACATTTACTACATAGTCCTGCAGATGTACATTTCTTTTTTAGGGAATATGGAGGTGTCTTTTCAGGGCCAGAATCTCAGATGTCTTGGTTTCATACCAAAGAACTTTACACCCTTGTACTGTAGTTTGATCTTATAATAATTATTTTATTTATCATTGTAGATCTTAATCTGAATGTTATAACAAATCATTAGCAAGAGATTATGTTTCAATAAAATGTATTCACACATAAAGTAGATGAAGGTGCTGCTTTTGTTAGTTTGCAATAGAAAAAATTGTAAAAGACAGGATTTTTGTCTGCAGGTTTTCAGTGACATGATAGATACTAATGTAATTCAGACCAGCAAAGGTGCTTTTTTTCACTTTGCATAGAACTGGTGAGGGGAATAGTAGCTATTATGTGACTATTTTATGTTTCAAAGCTTTATGCTTTTCAAATTTTTCTAGTTTGCTATGCATCTTTGCAGCAACAACACACTTGTAGCCATTAGCAGAGCTTTGCTGGAAACTTTGATGATATTAGAGAGGAATTGCTAGGACACCTACTGGGCTCACAGGAAAGTTCGAAACCCTGCTGAGAGCAGCTGCTGCAGCATCATTTTGGGGCTATGAATAGTTTAAAAGATTAAATAAATAAAAAGCAGCCCTGAAAAATTGCTGGTATATCTGTTTTTTTCTGCCTGTGACTTAGCACCCTAACAACGAATTTTTCCCAGTTAGATGTTCCCAGGTCATATTGTACTATGTGCAGTTTCAGCCTGACCATTGAAACAACAAGGGGAACCTCATATCAAAATCATAAAGCAAAACATGCAGATTGCAGATTATTGCATATTCATGATGCAAAATAATTTTTATAAATTTTGTGGTATTTCTGCAGTATTTATCTTAATGTTTTTTTCATATATTTCTTCAATATTTTTTTTATGTTGCTCCTCTATATATTTGTTATTGTATTAAAAATAGTAAATTATGGATTCACTGTTAGAGTATAAAGCATTCAACTTTCTATCACTCTGCCTGCTTTTTAACCGGGATAAAATATCAGTCATACAGGGAATGCATACTTTTTAATAAGTTGGCAACATTCTGAGAAGTAGCCGTAAAGCAGATTCATTGTGTAGCAAGGCAAAGCATGAAGCCAGTGTGCATAGGTAATAAGCAAATATGACTGCCATCAAATACATATATACAGTAATTACAAGCTTCACATAGAAAAAGGTAAATAACAAAAACAAAACACGCATTGATAACAATGTTTTTGCTAAGCTGATCTCTTTTATTTGCATAACAATAAACTCTCCTTTATTTGGAGGGTCTATGCCTTTTTTGGAACCAAAAGTCTTTGCCCCTTTTTCCTCTTCAGTTGATCTATCATCCTCCTCAGTCTGGGCAGTCCCCTATAGAACTTTACATATACTATTTAAAGCAGAACTAAACTTTGCTATGCTTACCTCCGCTCCAGCAAGCTTCCTCACCAGTGCCAGCATCTTCGCCCAGTCTTCGTCCAGGTTCGGAATCTTTCTTGATTGACCACAATTGGGATGATTGGAGTTAATTCATCCTGGCACCCGGCAGATGCCTGAATATGCAAATCAGTGCACATTCACAAAAGGGTGAAGAGTTTGGAGAAGGCAGGAGAAGTGAACAATCTAGGACAACATAGCTGAACTGGAAAGTGAGCTGAATTGGAGAATTTTTCCAAATCAGCTACTTTCTCCTAGATTATTCACTTCTCCTGCCTTCTCCAAACTCTTCACCCTTTAGTGTGATAATGTGCGTCTTGCAATTAAAAAACTTTCTTTACAATTAGTTTTTTAACGTTCAGCTTAAACTGCCAAAAGTGTTACCTTTTTACTAAACTTTTGATCAAACTTATAAATTGCATGTCTTGTTAAAAAGAAAAAAAGTCAGTATAACAGAAAGACGTGGGGAAAAAATGCACTTGTAGGTTTGGCATTTTCTTCATGGCGTGTATCACTCGGGGGTGACAGTTTAGTTTCCTTTGCTTATATTCTTTGCGCTAAAAAGTGTGCCTTTTTCTTATCTCAGATAGTTGTGAGGTATGTACTTGTATATCTAAAACATTATTTCATTTAAGAGTAGGGTTGGACAGATACCAAGTACAGTACTCGGTACAAGTACGAGTACAAGCAGCAGGGTTGGACAGATACCAAGTACAGTACTCGGTACAAGTACGAGTACAAGCAGCGATACTTTTGAGCTCCAAGACTACACTAGAGAAAAATTTAAAAATTAGGAGGCAGCTGTCATTTGTAAGGAGCACACAGAGCTCCTGGGATTTGTACATCTCTGTTTTAATGTATGATTTTGTTTTTATAAATATAAATAAAGTGATGAACAGATACCAGTTTTGCGAGTACGAGTGCTGGTACTTGCCGAGTACTTACAAGTACGAGTACTGATACATTTTTGTTTATTGTCATGTGACAGTTTTTCTAAAACAATACAGACTAATGATTTCAGGACAGTGGAGGAGCGCCAGAGCCAGGTCCCAGCTGCAACGGCTGCAACCCTGGTAGTTCTCATGAAAATGCCAACTATCTGCACTGGTACTCGAAAAGTATCTGTGCATCCCTATTTTAGAGTCTTTCCCGAGAATGTATGTATTGCCCACAGCAGAATTGCCGGGTGCCAGAAGATACCAGAAAACAACACATTTTAGAGATATTCACAAATTTAAAAAGAATAACGGTACTGTTTATCGAGTGCAGAAACCCCAAAAAGCAGTGTGATGTACATTTCCTTACATTGCATTGCTTTTTGATAGCTTGATTTTTTGCGGGGGATATGATATGTAAATTTCCTTTGATAGAAGAAGTTGACATTAGACAATGTCCCTTGAATACAAATTTTTATATACTGTATATAGGAATTAGTTTGCTTCTTGTTTATCTTATTCAAAGTTTCATTTTACAGTTACCATTTTCTACGACAATCTGATTAACTGAGCTGCCAGTCATCAATTAATCACCTTCACATTGGGGTGGGCATGCTTAATGCTATGCAAATACTGACTTTCAGAAAGTCAGTATTTGTTTAGGATTGGAGAGGGCTGCAGTAACAATGGGAAGCAGCACTGACAAGGTTGGAGTAAACACATTATGGAACCTGCAGTGTTATGCCTAGCTTGCATTGGTTATCATTGATAAAGATTTACTTTAAGGCTCAGTAGGAGATGGCAGCTCTTTTACCACTGGTAACTAATTTAAATATTTTAATTTTTACATTTAATTTATTTAATCTTATCTTTAAAACTGTTTTTTTTTTAAACTTTACTTTGATTGCTATCACATAGGGGGGCTTACAAACCCCCCTTGTGATAGTATAATGGCAGTGACAAGTCCGCTTTCATGTGATGCTGGGGGTCCAAAAGACCGGGTCGTAGAAGCGATCTGGCGACAACTGAGCCACCAGAATGGCTTCTACTGTAAAGCCGGTCGCCGGCTCAACAAAACAGAACAGACTCCCAGTGGCTTTTCTGTGTAACCCCTTCTGACTTCATGATGTCCCGTCATAGGTCGTGAAGGGGTTAAAGGGCCAAACTATCACCATGTAAATCTCTGCAACAACAAAGAGTTTTTTCTATAACAAAGGACAATGCCGTAAAAGAGAACTATGGCCCTACCTTTTTCTGCCATAGTTCTCTTTAGGGACACAGGAGAACATATACTAATGTCCTTCTGTGACCCAAAACCCAGCATATAGTAAGCTATTACCTGCTATATGCCGGCAGTGCAGAGCCATGCTGCAGCTGGGATGGATCTCCACAATATTGTCAGGATCCATCCCAGTGCCTGATTGACAGCTGGCTCTGCCTCAGCTGGCTGTGCTGTGCCCGCCCCTCCCCCTTCCGTTCCTCCAGTCAGCGCTGGATGAATGGAGAGGAGAGGGGCGAATCCCTGCGGGGAGCAGTGACTGACTGTCACCGCTCTCTGCAGGGAGATGATCGGGAACTTTGCAACTGGTGGTATGTGACCGCTCAATTCTCAATCTTTAGAGCAGACATGTGACAGTTTCAGTTTCACATGTCAGCTCTCATTATTCAGATGAGTTTATTTCACTCTCCTCATAATTTTCCTTTAAGTATATTCAGGCAAAGGGCAGAAGCAGCTTCCCAATAGTTAGAACAAATATGAAACACAATGCCAAAGTTAAAAAAATAAGAGATAAAAATGAAAAGTCCTGGTCATGTTTGACATCTTAACGGAGCCTTTTTTATATTTTACCAGAATTCCCATCCAGCATGGTTCATGTATACAGTGAAAATGTTTTATAAGGGTAAGGTAAAGGTAGAATATGAATAAAAATACCCCCTTCATTTTAGAGTAAAATTACTTACCCTCTGATAAATAAAAGGCTGTACTCAGGTCAGTCAGAGTTCAGATTTGCATAGAAACATGAGTACAGAGACGTCCTCATTAATTTGGCAAATGTGCCTTGGAGCCCTATACGCTGTGATTAATTTCTGCCTATTCTGTTACTTACGCTGACTGTCCTGGGGTAGCAGCAAGATCTTCCTGCCATAATTCTTGGTTATGTTTCTGTCCACCTGGGAGTTTTAGGGTATACCAGCTTATCTTTATAATCAGCTTCTCCAGTGCAATGCTCTATATCAGAAAATACATTAAAAAATCCAACAGAGAGAGTGGGATTCCCTCATTAAGGACACAGCAAGTGTAATTACCCAAAACTTGACCCAAAATAATATAAGACTGTCAGGTGGTTTAACTGTTCAAATGTGAAAAACCCCCCATCAAACTACTATATTATTGTATCCCTCAAATCCTTCTGTCCCTCTTCTTTTTGCTCTACTGTACATTAAATCATAAAATTATCGTGACACAATTGTCCAATAAAAAGGACTTATTCATTTGAATTATTCTGAGTGCTGGTGACCTATCTTTTTCTACTTAATGTTGTGTGTTTCGCACATAAGTAGGGGTATGGCATGGGTGTGTCTTTTTTCTATATAGATTGTACTAAGAGGCGTTCCTCTTTCTCAAAGTTAGGAGATATGTGCATAGGTTTTTTTTAGCAGTGTAAGAAAAGAGGAATATATTTAGACATAAAGAAGAATGTTTTATCAAAGCAGTGATATATGAAACTAAGAGGTTGATCCTTCTTTATATTCAAGAGCCCTTGTCACATATTCTGCACAATTTGTACTGAGCCCTGATTGGCACAGTCTTGCACCTGACCTGCGGTCAGGTACGGGACTGTAGCCAATTGCCGCTTCGGACGGCGCAGTGCATTGTGGGATGTGCCGCGGTCGAACAGACCGCTGACATCCCATAATGTTCGGTGTTCGCCGAACGCTCGAACATGCAATGTTCGAGTCGAACCTATGTTCGAGTCGAACCTATGTTCGACTCAAACGTTCAGCCCATCCTTATTCTGCACTCGATATTGATGACCTTTGAGCATGTACTGCACCAGTCAGTAATTTTGGCATACTGCCAAGCTAAGGATCATTTGGGCATTGACCCTATTTTACCTTACAGGCATATACCATGCATTCTTAGCCAATCATAATTGATAACAACAAGGTCCTCAACCAATCAGGGTTGATAAAGAACCATGATTGTATCATGTATACTGCATGAATAGTGCATTAGAAGGTGACATGACTATCATCCTCTAACAGCGTGCCCTTAGTTTGCTTTAAATGGTGAACCATCTAGGCCTAAAGGGACACTAAACTCATATGTTAAATCTTAAAAATGCATTCAAGTACCTTGGCAATTAGCAGAAATTCTGTAGATCCTCAAATCATCTCTGACTTCATGATAGCACCATCCTTCCTTTTGGAGGGTAGCCACATTTAATCCAATGGTCCCTGTGTACCTTGTAAAGAAGCCACAGATCCAAGCTTGCTCCCGTAATGGACTACAATCACACATTTAGTTTACAAATTTGTATTGAGGTTGTAGTCCATCACGGGAGTGAGTTTGGAGCGGTGGCTAGTTTGCAACACACTCAGGGACCATGGGGAACAAAAGTAGCCACCCTCCGGGAGGAAGGACAGTGTTAGTACGAGTTCAGAGATGATTTGAGGATCTACACATCAGATACAATTCTGCTAATAGTTAAGAAACTTGAATGCAGTTTTAAGATTTCACTCCTGAATTTAGTGTCACTTTAAGCACTCTTCTCTCTGGCTTAGGTAACAAGATAATATCCTCTACAGTATGACAGCTTCAAAACTAGACATGTAAGAATGCAAAAAAATAATTTGTTTTGGATCGATTCAGATTGTTAATTCTCTAGTTTTTCTGATCTGAAATTCAATTCTGTACATTATTTTGGATCTCGTATCTGTCCTACTTTTTATTTCGGAAAGATTCACAACAGGAAGTCAACTGACGGTGCCTGTAATGCAACCCCCAACAGCCAAACAAAACCCATCTGATTGGTCAGAGAATATTCACGTCTGTTTTAGTTTCATCTTGAACAAGGAACATTTGAATTCATTTGAATTCAGAAATTCGGATGCAACCGAATGTCCGAATTTAATAACATTTGTACGAATATCTATTCGGAACGAAACAAAATTGACAACTATTTTGTTCTCTTGTGTAGAAACAGGCTACACCAGGGGCATATCTTTTTGTTTACTGTATTTATAAGAAAATCCATTAAAAAAAGCTTTAGTTACTTGATTTTACAAGACTGAAAAAACCTAACTTGTGGTGAAGAAGCTGAGAGCATATCAGTTAATAGCAGCTAGACTGTTTAAATCCTGCCACTCCATTTGGAATGCTGAGGTTCCAGACCTTGGAAAAGGCTGATATGGGAATGCAAAACAAACCATCTGTCTTGGGGTTGAAGATGACAGATTCATGCATGAAGTCCATTCTCACATATGTTGCTGTTTTCTTCAGAGAAGGATGTGACTTTGGAAGTTATCTGGATTCTACTCTCTTTTGAGGGACCTGCCATCACTCTGCTGTAAAGCTGTGAAAACTGCTATTTTAAGCTCTTAAATTCAGAAATAAAAGCCACAGATTGCTTCATAGGAAACTCTTTAAGTAGTCATCTCTATAATTTATCATCTTGGGGGTTTCATGTTAATTGGTCCTATTAAGACCACAGAGCACTTAAGAGCACCTCCTATAATGTTGTTTTTAATTATAGTTTTACACATATTTTCATTTGACAATGGGCTATCTTCTGTGGTTTCTCCCTATATTCAAATGTATTTTGCAATTAATAACAAGTTAAGTATATCTAAAGCCCTAACTTTTTTTGGTACTTTTGGATAGAATGGCTAGGGGCAGGGCAGCCATCAGACATTTTGGGGCCCCTTACACAGCTTAAGGCCGGGCCTCCCACCCAGGCCGCCCCCCACCGCCGCCACACTGAGCCAGTCACATCAGTCTCTGGCAGAGGAGCTTACACTAAATGTCCCCCCCCCACAGTCACACACTGTTATTATTAGGAATGCACCAATACCGTTTTTTCGTCATCGAGTACCGATATTTTTTTCAGTACTCGCCGATACCGGAAGTCCCATTAAGGAAGCCGGGCGGCGTGTAATGACTCATCACCCAGCTTCCCAATTAGCAGGGAAGCCGTCCACATGCTTCTCGTCACTAGGTGAGGAGAAAACATGGAGCCGGCTGTCCGGTCAATCAGGAAGCCGAGCGCCGTGTAATGACGCGGCTTCCTGATTGGCCAGGAAGCTGGCTCCATGCTCCCTCATCATTAGGTGACCAGTCAGGAAGCCGGGCAGGGAGTCATTACACGCTGCCCGGCTTCCTGACTGGCCAGGATGTCTGAAGCTAAAGTATCGGGCTAGGCATTAGAGCATTTGGGAGAGTACTTGCCCAAATACTCAATATCGGTGCAGCCCTAGTTATTATTATACATTTATATAGCTCTGACATATACTGCAGTGCTGTACAGAGAACACTGAGACAGCCACATCAGACTGTACAGAGGAGCTTACACTCTAAGGCAGAATGGCACCAGCTGCAGGGGGAATACAAATCCCAGCAATACATTTATACAGCAATGCAGAACAGTATATGAATTGGTCTCAGGGTTTAGTGACGTGTTGGACTCTGGGCTTAGTGACCCGCTGGATTTAGGGCTGGGTGACGCGCTGGACTCTGGGCTTAGTGATGCGCTGGACTCTGGGCTTATTGACGCGCTGGACACAGGACCCACCTGAGACCCTACACATACCTGAGACCCCACACAGCCCACCTGAGAGTGACCATGCAGAGCACACCATAGATGCTGCACAGCCCATCTGAGACTCTCTATGGTGGGCTCTGCAGGGGTCTCAAGTGGGCTGGTCAGGGCTGCATCTCCCTACCTCCCAGCTCCTCTTACCTGCTCCTGCTGCTGGTGCTTGTACACCTGGCCTCCTCTGCCACCGGACTGGCCGGAAATGACGTGATGTCACTTCGGGCTGGTCAGAGATCAGAACAGCGGAGGCCTTGATGGGGCCCAGCCTCCTCTGAAGGCGCTGGGGCCCTGCGCTGCTAGGGCCAGGCTTCCTCCGGCACTGCGGGGGCCCGGCCTCTTCCTCGCTTGTCACCGCCGGCCAATATCCTCTCACTTCCTGTTGTGCCTACAAGACAGGAAGTGAAAGAATCTTCATGGTGCCATTCAGATGGCAAAAAACAAACAAACAAAAACCTTTAAGGGGTTTTCATCATTTACTACAGTAACCCTTTTTTGGCTTTAAATATTCATCACAGAACACTTTTTTTCTGTATGCAACTGCATATGGTTTTTTAAAAATAAATACTGTTGTCACTTTTTCATCTCAGTGTTACTGATTTCCCCCAGCCTCTTTTAGCCACTTTCTGGTTAGATGCTCTCTAGCATCAGCTACAAATCATTGATCTGGACCGGCTTCCTGATGGTGGCAATGGTGGATCATGCCTGCAAAATGTTTGTCAACAGAGCCACTTGTAGTTTCCCATGTGGGCTCATGTGGCAGGTTATCAATGCAGGAGCACAAATAGAAGACCAGGACAGAGCGTTGCCACCATTAAAACAGGAAGTGGCTGAACAATGACCTTCACGACTCACCAGATATGTTTTTACTAAAAGCTGCAGATTTAAAAAAAATGAAAACAACTTTTGAAATTACATTGACATGTTAGAACTTATATGAGATTGTACTCATTGGATCGACTTCAAATCCATAAAATTAAAATAATATAAAAAATGTAATAATATAAGAATTACATAAATAATAATAGGTAAAATAAATAGATATTAACATCAATGTTTATTACACATATATAATTTACCAATACTATTACAAAAACATTCTAATTTAATAAGCCAAATGGTTTATATGCATTCAGGGCTCCATCATGTGTGAGCTGCTAATTTTATGACAATTATCTGCCTTAGATTTGAGTTACTTACTGCACTGGTTTAGTATTTAAACTTGGCATTGCACACTAGATTGTCATAGGAAATAATTAATTCAATGATACCTTTATTTTTCTCCACAATTAATATATTTCCTTGATCAACACTGTATATACACTATATTGCCAAAAGTATTTGGACACCCCTTCCAAATCATTGGATTCAGGTGTTCCAATCACCTCCATGGCCACAGGTGTATAAAATCAAGCACCTAGGCATGCAGATGCTTCTACAAACATTTGTAAAAGAATGGGTTGCTTTCAGGAGCTCAGTGAATTCAAGCGTGGTACCGTGATAGGTTGCCACCTGTGGAATAAGTCCATCCGTGAAATTTCCTTGCTACTAAATATCCCACGGTCAACAATTAGTGGTATTATAACAAAGTGGAAGAAACTGGGAACAACAGCAACTTAGCCACGAAGTGGTAGGCACGTAAAATGACAGAGTGGGGTCAGCGCATGCTGAAGCACACAGTGCGCAGAAGTAGCCAACTGTCTGCAGAGTCAATAGCTGCAGTCCTCCAAACTTCGTATGGCCTTCAGATTGGCACAACAAGTGCGTAGAGAGCTTCATGGAATGGGTTTCTATGACCGAGCAGTGGCATCCAAGCCTTATATCGCCAAGTGCAATGCACAGCTTCGGATGCAGTGGTTTAAAGCACACTGCCACTGGAATCTAGAGAAGTGGAGACATGCTCTCTGGAGTAAAGAATCATGCTTCTCTGTCTGGCAATCCAATGGAAGTGTCTGGGTTTGGCGGTTGCCAGGAGAACGGTACTTGTCTGACTGCATTGTGCCAAATGTAAAGTTTGGTGGAGAGGGGATTATGGTGTGGGGTTGTTTTTCAGGGGTTGGGCTTGGCCCCCTAGCTCCAGTGAAGGGAACTCTTAAGGCATCAGCATACCAAGACATTTTGGACAATTTCATGCTCCCAACTTTGTGGGAACAGTTTGGGGATGGCCCCTTCCTGTTCCAACATGACTGTGCACCAGTGCACAAAGCAAGGTCCATAAAGACATAAATGAGCGAGTTTGGGGTGAAGGAACTTGACTGACCTGCACAGATTCCTGACCTCAACTCGATAGAACACCTTTGGGATGAATTAGAGCGTCGACTGTGAGCCAGGCCTTCTCGTCCAAATCAGTACCTGACCTCACAAATGCTCTTCTGGAAGAATGGTCAAACATTCCCATAGACACACTCCTAAACCTTGTGGACGGCCTTCCCAGAAGAGTTGAAGCTGTTACAGCGGCAAATGGTGGGCCAACTCAATATTGAACCCCACGGACTAAGACTGGGATTCCATTAAAGTTAATGTGCGTGTAAAGGCAGGCGTCCCAATACTTTTGGCAATATAGTGTATCATTGTACTAACACTATAGAACAATAAAGATTGTACAAAAGTTACAAACTGTAGCAGAATCAAGAATACCTATTGTAACCTGAATGGGCAAAGTGGCAGCCTCTCTTGAAAACCAATTAGCATGCAATTCATGCAAAACTATTATAGTTTCCCTTTATGTGAACCAGCCCTGCTGGCATTTGCCAGTTAACACATAAAAATGACTATTCCAAATAATGCATTTTAGGTATTTAATTTCCAGAGCAACCTTTACTTTAAATCCTATCCCCAGGTAAAAATAAAACTACCCTAGCAGTGGGGCTACCCCTGCACCACAAGGGTAAAAGCGGACTGTTACACTCAAAAATCAAATTCTACCCATGCGTCTCCATGTATGATGATTAATAATAACATAGACATGCCAGGTGTATAATGCTGTGAATTTGAAAACTTACAATTGCAGAGCATTCACTTCCTTCTTTGAAAGGGCAAAATGACTTAAATTTGGCAAAGCAATGTACACTGAGATTGCCATGTCATCAGCAAAGCATTGCTGGGAAATCTAATCTACAGAAAACAAGAGCTAGTAATCTGCCCTTAGTAAACATGACCACTGTCAGAAGACTGGGGAAGAAAAGAGAAATAAAATGTACAGAGAATACAAAGCCGGCAATTATCTATATGTATGTGTTTGTAGATTGTCATTATTAACATTTCTAAAGGTTTGTTGCTATTTTAAAGATATGGGTAAAGTTCTGCTTTAATTGCTTGTTTATGTCTAGGGGACCTGTACAAAAGACTTACCTGATCCCCACTCCTTTGGTTTTCAGCAGCTTACCTCACTCCTCCACTCCAGCTTGTAGACTGTCCCCCAGCATCCTAATGTATAAGGCAGGGATATGGGCCCTGTACTAGACATAATAACATCAATAGGCCTCCAACCACCAGAGTGTGGGGAGAAGGAGGCTGTGGGCATAGGTCTTGAAGCCAGTGAGAGTGGGGATCAGGTACGTAAAAGTGCTTTATACTGGTTCCCTAAACATGAAAGAGCAGTTAACCCTTACAGTGCAGGAGTAGCACTGCTGCAAAGGAAGTTTCTTTTTACTGAAGATAGGCTTTATTGGAGAGTGTCCTCTTACACACACATCTCTGTATCAAATCGATAATAAATTCAACTCAATTGTCATTTTGTTTTTTAGACGTTACTTCTAGTTTGCCTTTTCATTTATTTATTTTTTTACAGCCATAATTTATTCTAGCTAACTAAACATTCTTTTAATCATATAAAGGTGAAAACAGCTTTTGTGCAATCTAATGATGCTTATTTGTACCATGACCATCAGTGATTTTACCCTTGGGAGATCAGTGATACCCTGGGACCTGAATGGCACAGGCAGCACAGATAAATGACAGTGACAGATAACTGTGGAATTACTTTTGATGCTCTGTTGAGCATGGCTGGAGGAAACCACAAAAATGTCTTTGTTCCTAAACCCGAATGGTACAAATGGATGAAAACAACATCTGAAGAGCTACAGGACAAAATTCTAACCATTTAATTATAAACATTACTGTGTTTTGAGATATTTATTGTGTCGGATATATTTAGCCATAGACACGTGTAAGTCCCATTTAAAGGGAAAGGAGCAAATCTTCTATGAGCACATATTTTGTGTTACTACTGCACGGCGACTTTGACATTGTTATCATGCTTACTGGTCCATGTATTTGCTATTCATTATAGAAATCTGTACATTAGCCACTAGAGGGAGCTCATGGTGGATCAGTGCAATTATATTCCCTCTCTCTAACTGTTAAGGTATCAGCCACATAGGGATTATTGTTATCAATAAATCAGCTGACCGATATATTTACAAGTAGCATTAAGCACAAGCATTATGTAGCAGTGCAAAACAGAGCCTGCACTTGGAAAGTAGCAGTGACTCACTTATTAATTACAACCTACATATATGGCCAAATGTTTGTGGACAGTTGACCACAGCATCTATATGACCTTGTCGACATCCCACTCCACAACAATGGACATTAATATGGAGTTGACCTCCCTACCTTTGCCGCTGTGCCAGCCTCTACTATTTTAGCGCGTATCTGTAGGAAATTGTGCCTATTCAGCTAAAAAGCATTTATGAGGTTGGGTACTGTTGTGAGACGAGAAGACCTGGCATACAGTCGGTATTCCAATTCACCCCAAATGTGTTCACTAGGATTGAGGTCAGGGCTCTGTACAGGCCACATGAGTTGCCACACATCAAACCTTCTGTTTATGGCTTGTCTTTGTGCACCTGAATTCAAAAATTTGGAGAGGTCTGCACATACTTCAGGCTATATATATATATATATATATAC
>NW_017306338.1:2335693-2336759 GCF_000935625.1 Nanorana parkeri
TATATATATATATATGGTTTTTAAAACATTAGATGTAAATAAAAAAATTCAATCTTTGTAAAACAAACTGATTTATTTTACATTGAAAAGACATTGTTTACATTTTACATTGTTCTGCTGTGGAAGTATAGCTTGTTATTATTTTTTTATCCTGAGAAACCATTTTTACACACTGATAGGATGCCAAGATTAATTTTCCAGGCTTATTAGAAACTTTGTTTCACATTTATCATAGACAAAAAAACTGAAAATGCAATCATATAAAACATTAAAAATCAAACAAAAGGAGATAGAATAAAAAAAGTGTGGTGTGTGCATAAACTCCATGTAATGTACTACATTTTGGGAAACAGCTGTTTTGAAAGGAGAAAGGATAGAAATAATAGAAAAAAAGGGAGAGGGAAGTGTTGATATGGAGTACAAGAAAAAGCCTCACACACCCATCAGCCCTGCAACATTTCAGTCCAAAAGCCCCACGGGTCTTGTAGGAAACTACCAATGTCCCTGCCACCAGTGATGCAAAGGAAGTCACAGCCAGGGCCTTCTCAAGCCTTGAAGGTCTGAGTGCATCTCTGTTACACTATTTATATTTATCCCCCTTTTTAGTCATATTGGAAATATGCTTTGCATACAGCATGTTACTAGGTATAATGTGTTTTACCACATAGGATACAGACGTGTAAAATACCATTGCAGTCTATTTATCATTGTTTTTACCACAGATTCACCCAAGTTTCACATAAGAGTTCAGTTAAAAAAATGGACATATCTTGGGTGAAAACATTGATAAATCAACCCCATAACCTCTCACTTACAAGCACTGGTGTTGATGGAGCACCTCCACTACTTCTGCTGGAAATTTCCCAGTGTCCTCATCCTCTTTCTGCTGCAGCATTTAAAAAAGATGGCAGGTGGGACAAACGTCTTCCTTTGTTTACCTTCCAGAAAGAACTCCCAACATATCCTACCACTGTGACTCTTCGCTACTACATTACCCGCTCCTCTAATCAGGTAAGACCTACTGTTTCTTAGCTATAATCTTGAACTATTTCCTGGGGACCATCAA
>NW_017306338.1:2336921-2337829 GCF_000935625.1 Nanorana parkeri
CAAGTAGCCCCTTTTATTTTTACCTGGTCTGTCTTACTTATGGAAAATTGCAGGAGGTCCTCACAATTAAAGATACATTGAAGAGCTTTTGATATGGAGTTGCTTTTGTTCGGAGCAATATTTGGCCACACACAGCTGAATTCTAGTAACCACCTTTAAGTAAAATTTAAGGGGTAATAACATTAAATGTTCTGGTACTTTTAACCCTTAACCCTTTGTTAGGGCAGACAGTCCTGTTAAATGATAATGATATCTGCCAGCACAGTACAGACAGGGTTCATTATGGCAAACCCTAATCCCCTGCAACCTCATAAACATTACATAATGAGGGAAAACCAAGAACATTTCCAATGGTAAGCAGGTTTTTTTGATTTTTTTTTTTTTAAAGTTATGCTATGTGAATGGGGACATGTAACAAATGCAAATTAGGTGTTATCCCAATTTGGCTGCAAAAGTGGAAATACACTTTAAACTCAGTCTCCTTCTAATCTCATACATTCTCCATGATAGCCAATGGAATATAAACAGTAGCTGTCATAGGAAGGGACTTATTTAGCATAGTGCCCAACCTGAAAGTGTACTCCTTATTGCTGCAGTGGTACCACATTACCTATGGAGTCACTTTGTTTAGAAGAAACTAGTGGCAGAGTTAATACACAGGTACAAGATCTAGCTATTTCCATCAACTTCTCCTTTATGAATTGTTTTTATTTTAGCTAGCACATCACAAGACCATTTTTCTATAATAAAAATCAGGTTTCCGTAATCTGTGCACCCTGTCTACAGCAATTTCGTATAGGGCTCCTGGGGGGGGGGGGGGGGGGGGGGGGCGGAATCATGCAGACTGGGAGGGGGGCTTCTTTAAGACGGCTGCGATCACACCTGTCAGCTCTCCCTTTCTCTCCTCC
>NW_017306338.1:2337893-2397239 GCF_000935625.1 Nanorana parkeri
GGGGAGATGCTGAATCATACACTGCATATATTACTTTAAATGGGGGACTGACTTGGGGATGCCCCAAAATGTCAGATAATTCCACTTGAGCAATCATCTGGATCTGCTAACTTATCTTTGATCCATTGCAAATTCTCAGAGGTTTGTTTTGTGAGACAGCCAGTTCATTGTGTGCAGTAGCAAATTCTCCCATCTTTTCTCAATGTGATCCACTGTCTCCCAGTTCAGAGAGGTCACCTTCAAATTGCTTCATCACAAACTCCATATTGGTGTTTAAAGAGATTTTAAGTGGCAAAGCAAACTTTTTAAAGTGGTGTCAAAGATGGGTTGACCAGAGATAGGGAAATCTTGTAAAGTTTCCTTTTGTCTACCCATGAGTTATGTATATTCCTCACCTCAAATTCCTACGCTGGAAGTTATGTCCTGGGTTATGACTTTACAGGGATGCTGCTAGAAGGGGAACCAAATGTGTGGAGTGAGCAGTGTGGGCTAGATTTTCCGCTGTGTGGTAGCTCCATGAGGCCACGTTTCCAGCACCGCTCCACTGGTGCCTCTGCCACTAGTGCCATCTTTGCTGTCACATTGTTCTGAGGCCACAAGGAACTCTCTTGTGAGCTTGTCAGGTTCTGCCTGTGGTTTTCATTTGAGCATCATAGCTGCAGTCAACAGGAGCTTTGGTGGACCAAAAAAGACCTGGGTCTGTTGCTGAGGTGCTCTGGATCAGTTCCTCCTTGAGGAGCTTCTGTGTCATGCAGCCATCTTATCCGGCTGCCGGCCATGCCCCCTCCAAGTACAAGATCTAGGGAGAGTGGGTGGTGGCTGACGTCTGTAACCTGCCTCTGGGTGGTTAATAGTGATGGGCCGAGTGTTCGATTCGAACATGAGTTCGAATCGAACATCGGCAGTTCAAGCACTCGTCGAACGCCGAACTTTATTAATTTATAATTTCCATAATTCAAAATACCCACTGAAGCTCTGATTGGTTAAAGTCTTGCACCTGACCACAGGTCAGGTGCTAGACTTTACCCAATCAGGGCTCAGTGGAGGAGGGGCCTGAAAGAGAAAGTTCTCTATCAGGTCCCCCCATGCTGATTGACAGCAGGCAGTGGGCGGGGGCAATAGTCAGCTTGCTATTGGCTATTGCATTTTACAATATCCAATAGCAGGCTGGGTATGGCTCCCAGCCTGCAATGAAGAGGAGGCAGGGGGGCTGGGCAGAGGAGCCACGGCCGGACCGGATGGTAGGCGAAGCCGACGGACCAGGGGACCGGAGGACGGGACAGCAGCGGAGGTAAGGGGGGCAGCGAAGGCATGTGCCCCCACTGTCTTCGCCAACACAGGCGCGGAAAGCAGCGGGAATTTGAAGGGACACAGGCCGCTGCAGCCACAGTTTTCCCACATGTACCGGCAGCTGTATGGGGGTCGAACATTTGACCCCCATACACTTGCATTGAGTTCGTATTCGAACATTTCGGCCATTCGAATGTTCAAATACGGGGGGTGTTCGGCCCATCCTTAGTGGTCAACTGACCTGTAAAGGTTTGTGTTAAAGGAAACTATAGTCTCCAGCTCCTATGCCTTGCCCTTCCCTAAAAATATAAAACAATGGACTGCAATTAGAAACGTGGCCCCCAGTTCTTTAACAGTATGGGAACATTTACATGTAATTATATGTATGATTACTAATGTTTTTTTTTCTTGAAATCTATTAGTTAAGTTTAAGGGCCCTTTAAGCAGGACAGTACAGTTTACCTCTACATTATGAATGAATCGCATGAACTGCATGTTTAGAGGGATACATAAACTCGGCAGCAAGTTTATAAGTATGAGACAGACTTTACAGGACCATTTAAGCAGCATTATTTTGTTTAAACAATGAGGCTAATTAATCCTGCTTGATATTTCAGACAAAAGCCTAATCCCAGAGCTGTACTAAATTGTGTTGCTATGTTATGTCATGGGCGCTGCAGCCAGTCTCCCATGAACCATTTATATCCATTGTCTGTTAGCGGCTGATTTATGTAGTTGGCTTCAGAACCTCATCTATCTTCCCTCCGCCTGCCTGCCTGCTGCTCTGTGAGCTATTCAGTAGCTCTAACAGTGGCCTGCATCTCTGATAGGAATCCTGCTGCATCAATGTTGTGTGCTACAGCTTAGATCAGCACACATGCACAGAGGCCAAAAACAGAAGAGCCGTTCACTGACTATCCTTCATTATCTGTCAAAGCTATTCATTTTCAATAGTTGCATCGGTTTTTCAGAATAGATAAAAGACAGGGTGGGGGCACATTAGCATGTAGCAGAAATACTAATACAAACAGACAAATAAAATAATCAATACAGATTAAACTGGCGGTACAGACAGATTCATGCAGTTATGTATTCATTACAAAAATCATTAAAATATTTTCAAATTAAACTACTGTAAGTACCTGAATCTGGCTTGGTATCGGTCTCTTACAAGTCTGCTGTGTAGCAGCAGCAAGACAAGGAGCAGCAATGGACAAGCAGGCTTTGCTGTATATACATAAGCTGAAAAGGAACATGCTGACAGGAGGAGAAAGCTGGGAGACCAGAGAGATGAATCTATTGGTGTTTAGCAATGACCCCTGCAGGAGCTGTTGAAAATGTTGGATTCTCCTACCATTTCCAGTGACAATACATCAACACAACATTGGCGAGAAAAGGGCTATATTAGACCTTGCAAGAAAAGAGGTGCCTTCCCTGGTGGTCCATTTGGGTTTGCAGAGGGCAAGGCAGAAAGTAGACAGCCATATATTAATGTCCCTGGATATTCCCTTCTATCCCTCTTGCAGACTGCACCTCTTTACCTGGTGCCAGGCTGACTCCTGGCCTGTGTGTGTCCCTGTGGTTCTTTTTCTTCCCCCACACAGCCGACCTGTATTTCTCTCCCTTTCTGGTCTCTGTCTGCTTCCCTGGGCAGCTTAATCCCCAGCCCTGGAAGCGGCCAATCACATCTGCATTGTAATCACATCTCTCTCTGTCCTATCAAAGGTGGGCATGTGGCATAGGCTGTGGCACATCTGCAAGAATGCCTGGGCTAAATTGCTCCAATTCCTTAAAATTACTGCCAGCTAGGGCTACAAGCCTGCTGTTGCTTCTTTGCTCCACATAGAGGTGGTATTCTTACATATATGCTTATAGGTTATCAACCATATCGGTTGATGTGTAATTGTTACACACTATAGTGGTATCTTTTTATTCTATATGTTGCTTCTTTGCTGGCTAATTACAGACTGGAGACAGGGATTTGAGCAGGAAGTATTACCCAACTGTAACAGAGAAGAGTTATGTCACCAACCAGTAAGTAATTTATGTATGCAGAGAACAACAAAGCTGCAGTTTCTCATTAAAAATATTTCCACTGCTAAATTAAACTTAAAGTGACATTAAACCCTCAGATTTTTTAACATAAACCAATACTGTAATGTGTGCCTTACTGTAATCCATGGTTGTTTCCCTTCTCTTTGCTTCTCTTCCTTTTAAATCCTTATCTCTTCTCATGCTGGGGGAGAACCTCCCTTTGCAGCTGGGTGCCTCTTCTTGTAGTGCTGGCTCAGGTTGTGAACCTGCACACAGACACCATGAATCCATTCCAGAGACAAGGCAGTCTGCTGCAAAACAGAAGTTCTGCCCAGCATGAGAAGAGATACAGATTTAAAAGGAAGAGCAGCAAAGAGAAGGGAAACAACCATGGATTACAGTAGGCACACATTACAGTATTGCCAAGATCAAGAACCTATTTCTGTTTGAAGGTTTAGTGCCCAAAGTCCTGTTCGATAAGGATAATGTGGACCATCTATAATGCAAGTTAAGTTATGTTTAGTATATCCATATTGCATACAGAGTAGATAGCATGTGCTTGTGTGTATATTGGTACCTTTGTAGCACTCTGTATGCCTTGTATTGTTTTCCTGTAACTGTAAGTAGTTTGTATATGCAGCATTTTTATTTAGGAAAGCACATTCATTTATTACTGGGTTGTTTTTCTTGCTTTACTGCAAATTAGTCAAGCACCCAAAAAGACAAAAGCAAAACAATCCTCCAATAGTTTTAGATGAGAAAAAATACAAAGTATGTAGGCACAGATCACACCCCTGGCCCATCCTTGGGTACACTAACCATGAAGAATAATATTCCAAAACCCACATGTGCTTTTTTTATTACTACTTTTTTATATGGACTTTTCAAAGTACCAAATGCAATATTAAAGAGCATGGACTTTATTTAAAATGAAATGTTTTGGCTTTAGGCATACCGTACTTTAACCATTAAAAGATTATGTGCTCAGTAACATAAACACAGAGTAACTCTGTGATTTCATAACGTTTATGTGAATAATTGTGGCATCTATCATCAAGGAATAATGTAGATAGGCAGTTTATCAACAATAGATATGCTCCTATTGTCAGTGATTTCAATGTTGAAAGGATTTAAGCTGACATTCATGCTTTTATTAATATTTTAAACCATTAAAGGAGAAGACTATTACATGGCTTTTTATCTGTATTTCCAATGATGAAAATCTATTCACCGCACAGCATGCTGCCACAGCTCATCAAACCCAGAAAAGGTGTGCTATGTTACTTACACCAAACAATAACTCAGTTCCCTAAGATGTATTAGTGAGTCAGTTCAAGTGAATTTTTTATTTTACTTCTCGATAATTTTCCCATCAAAATGTACAATTCACAAACATAAATTTGGCACAGGTGTAGAAAAGTTATGTAAAGCCTCCAGACAAAACTTTTTTAGTTTGGTTTGGATAAGGCAGGGAAGGATTAGAGGATTCCCTGTCACTTTGAGTCAGGACCGGAAGTGATGAGAAATCTCTGCAACATGAACAAAACAAAAATATATTTTTAATAGAGATAAAAGGTTAGTACCTCTGATAATGGGTCGGATGGCTGGAGGTGACCAAGTCACTGTAGGCAGGCAGCAAGAAAGGACCAACAATTGAAGTCTCACGTTGCTCTTGGCAATGCAAGACCAGAAGTGAGGAGAAGCTTGCTTGGCAGGAAAGAGGGCAAAGAGAAAATGCTTGTGACGCTCCACAAAGAGGATGACATCAGTGCTCAATCCCTCAAGGTATACCTTTTCCTGAGTTAGAACTGACACCTAGTGATCCAAACCATGAGTATGGGAGGATTAAAACCCCCTGCCAGTTTATTTTTTGCTGTTTGTACCGTTGGAGAAATGTCCTAAATTGAGGGGAATTCCCTTCTTAGACAAATGTTCACGTAGGTAAGATTTCCCCTTACCTCTTGCTCCCCAATGTGGATACAGGCAAGATTAAAAATTTGATTGAGGGTCTAACCCAGGGGTGCCCATTAGGTCGATTGGGATCTACCAGTCGATCGCAAGGATATACTGGTAGATAACGATCGGCTGTGTCCTGTGGGGCTTCTGCTCTGGATCCTCACTGCTCTCCCCCATCTGTATGCAGTGGGGATACGAGGAAAAGTTGCGGGTGCTCGAGCGGTGAGGAGAGAGAAAGCGGCCGGTTGCCATAACCTGGCCGAGCAGAAAGGAGAGAGAGCCGCTCGGCCAGGATCTGACTGCTGGCGGCTCTCTCTCTCCTCATCGCTCAGCCATGCTGCTGTGACAGTGGCTCTCTCCTCTGGGCGACCCTGGTCTAACCCTTCTTCACTGAATCCAAAACTACAACAAAGGGTTTACCTTGAGAAGGATCTGGATGTTTTGGTAGATCATAGATAAAAGGCAAGCTGCAGTTTCTCAAGCGAGGAAAATCCTTTCTTGTATTACAAAAGGTAGAGAATCTAGAGGGAGAAAATCAATTTTGCCCATGTACGAAGCATTACTAAAATCTCATTTTGAATATGCAGTTTAGTTCTGGGCAAAAAAATGCAGTTACAAAATGGATGTTGCAGAACTGGAGAGAGTGCAGAGAAGAGCAACTAAATTGATAAGAGGCATGGAGGAGCTCATCTATGAGGAAAGATTAACATAACTGAATTTGTTCTCCCTTGGGAAGAGGCATTCAAGGGGGTTATGATCACCATTTATAAATAAATTAATAAATAGTCCACATTGGGAACCTGGTGCAAAGTTGCTCACTTTAAGGCATACCTGTCAAACTAAAGGTCCGCGTGCCAGAACCGGCACGCAACGGAATTATCTCTGGCCCACCTGATGATAATTAATTATCATTAGATCTGGCCCTGTCCGCTGGCAGCTCTCTCACACTGCCGCGGCGATCTTCATGGGACTGAGGAGCCGGAGAGCTGCTGCCTGCCAGAGCACGGCGCGACAAAGGAGGTGTGGCCGTGAGGTGACTGCAGAAGTAATAATAAATGTTTTATCATTTAATATAGGGGAAACTGTTTTTTTTTTTAAATTTTGGTAATTTTTCCTTAATATAGTAAAAAAATAAAACCCCCAGTGGTGAATAAATACCACCAAAAGAAAGCTCTATCTGTCCCCAAAAAAGGGTATAAAATTCATTTCAGTACAGCGCTGCATGACGGAATAAATGTCAGTTAAAGTACCGCAGCGCTGAATACTGAAAAATGGCCTGGATGGGAAGGGGGTTTAACACCGCGGATGTCAACTGGTTAAATAGAGATAAAACTCTTTTTTAAAACATCTCTAATTGATGATTTTCCAGATGTAAAAACTTTTTCGTAAGTAAATTCTTTTGTTGTAAATGCTCTGTACTGTTTAATGTCTGTTTTTGGCTTTTATTATTTAAATATTTAGGCAATTTCTTAAAGGGAAAGTAAATAAAAAAGTTTAAAAAAATGTTTTTTTGTAATTATGTATCATGCTTTTTAATAATTAAAAGTACAGGCTTTGTTATTATACCGTGTGATATACTGTATATGCCGCTGTATTATACTGTGTTATATACTGTATAGACCGCTGTATTATATGTGAACCAGCCTGGCCCTCGACTTTTTAAAAATTTTGGCCCACTGTGTATTTGTGTTTGACACCTCTGCTTTAAGGGAACTGTAAATGAGAAATGGGGCATTCTTTGTAAGCCTACAGAAAGACTTCCTAGAAGACTTGTTCACAGTAAGATCTGTGAAAATGTGGAAAAGACTTCCTCGGGAGCTAGTTGTAGCAGCTCAGTAGATTTTTTTTTTTTAAAGCTGGCTATTATTATTTATAAGTAATACCCCTTAGGTTGTTGATCCATGGAATATGGCATAACCAATAGCCTTAGTAGATTAGGTAGGATTTTTTCCCTGTTGGATCAAAGTTCTGTATATGTTGGTCTTTATTTATTATATATTTATTCATTCATGTTTCTGTTGGTTGAACTCAATGGACTTGTGCCTTTTTTCACCACAACTAACTATGTAATCTATGTGACATTTGACAACAGATTGCATGTGAATAACATGCAGTACTAGATACCATGTCCTTCACTACAAGTTAAAAGCATGTCTCTTTCATTCCTGTGTGACAATGTATCACACGTTCAGTGCAATAACGTTGCCATAATAGCCATAATGACATGATTGCTCCTATATATAGATCATGCATGTGGGGTTGGAAGGATGGTTTATTCCAGCTGTGTTAACAGTAATAGGTTCTGATACCCCACCATACCTAGTATGTGACAGTCCCACCTGCATCTTGCCATTTAGGGCTTGTTCACACCAAGTCCATAGCAAATCTGCACTGTTTCTGTACAAGCGTGCATATACGTTTCAGCGCGTTTTGGACACGTTTTTGATGCGTACCGGTGCACTTTTTGTTTTGTTTGTCGGTATGCACATCATTTTTTTGAGGTCACTTTCTTCTTCCTCTGACCTTGTGTTACCTTGTAATTGCTCCAACATGGATCTGTGAAATGAAGGCATGCTCCTGGTGATGCTTTTTCTACTGCTACAACAACAAGCTCTCAGTAGATCTCATTTTTGGGTGCATCCACTGATGAGTCTGAGGGAACCAAAGGGTCAGTTTTGGAGTTTGTACGCAGACCTTCGTGCTCATCCTGACAAGGTTTTTTCATACACCCGCATGTCAATATCAAGGTACTATGGGTTGTTTGTTCTGTCTCCCTATTTCCAGGGATAATTAGAACATCATACTTGACCAGAGGCTTTTTTTTTTGTGTTCCGGTGCATTCACATGCGTTATGATTTGTTTTTGATGCATTTTGGTGCGTTACAGAGAGTTACAGAGCAGAAATTGTGCCTTCTGCATTTTTTCAAAAGCATTGGAACTGAACGCACTGGTGTGAACTAGAGCCCAAAATACCATTGGAACACATTGGATGTGTTTTTTATGCATTCAGAAAAAGTTCTGCATTTGCTCCAGAATTGGGGTGAACAAGCCCTTATTCTGCCCAAATTTCCTGCAGTCCAATCACTATTAAATACGTCATCCATCGATTTTGAGAAGCCATTCGTCTTTCTCTTTTTCACCTAGTCTCTTTTAACAAGGATCCAGATTATACAAATGGTCCTGCACTGTTAATATATCCAATAGTAAAAAAATTACCTGTTAAGAATTTGATGGCTAAGATGAGACCTGCTACCCAAAGTGACCTTATCAGTTGCCACTACACACTGGAGTTATGGATTTCTGAAAAGCCGATCATTGTGATCCAATTCAGATCAGCATGATTTGTGCTGCAGCCGTTTCCAGACACTGTTGTGACCTGTGTGTGTTTCACACGTCACATCAAGCAATAAGTCACCGTGTGACAAAATTCAAGCGACAGAACATTTGCCAAGAGATTTATATGGTTTTTCAGAGTGCTTCAGTGGTCACGAGAACTTGCTGGTGACAGCTTGATGTATAATATTTGGATATGATTTTTTTTCCCCAGCCACTCATGTGAGAAGACATGAATTGTGTAGGTTTTTTGGCATTGCAGATTTATAAACAAGCTAGTACTAAATATAGCAGGTGCTACATACTGTCTTAGGGCCTCATTTTCAATGCGGAGATTACTATACATATGGGTTTTTCTAATAATGTGGCATGCGTGCTAATATGTGTATTTATTCTAGAAAAAGACCTTTCTGATACCTTTCAAACACATCTCATATTTTTTTCAAGATGTCTTGAGAAATGTATGCCAATAGTAAATACAAGAAGAGTTAAAGACATACTATCACATATTTAGCTCTTTTTGTGTATTGTGGCAGTGCGTAGCAATGCCACTGTGTTATCTCCATTCCTGTGTCCAGAATCTGAGTGGCCAGCGCATGCAGATGGCACAGGTGTGCACAGCCTTTAAATAAAAGGTGTTGGGAAGGGTTCAAGACTCCACCTGGGAGACAGGAAGGCTCCATCCAGAAGTCAGAGTGGAGTCCAGTGCAGCAGGGTGCTGCGGATTGAGAAAACCCCAGTGTCCAGGTGAGCACACGACTGAGGCTGTCTGGAGGAACAGACAGTGGCCTGAGGTCTGAGACATAATATACCAGTGATCTTCTACCTTTCTGGTGGTATCTATGCAGAATCTCAGCTGAACTTGTATATCAAAACTTTTATTTTACGTTTTGGATAGAACAGGTAAGGGTTCAAACCCTAATGACCTTATTTTTTGCCGTCTGTGTCCCAATGGGTAATCTTTCCTTCACTTCCTGTCCTGGAGACACTACAAGAAATGACAGGGGAATTCCTATCATAGACAGTGACAATGCAATCTTTTCGCCCCATTGGAAGATTTCCCATCACCTCTTGTTCTGGGGGCAAAATTTTAGATTTCCCCATTCTGTCTCAGTGACAGTAGTCACCAGAACAAATGAAAGGGTGAATTTTCCCAGCAGAGACACAGACGGCAACAAGAACTTGGAACACATTCAGGTGAGTTTCTGGATTCAAATACAGGAAACTCACAGTTATCCGGCACTCACGGGGATCGGCAGACAACTGTAGTTTCTGGATGCTTGAGAGTTATTAGTAACTCTCAAGCACAACACCCCCCGCAGCCCCATTCATTTGCCGGCTAGATTATGCAGCCGGCAGGTGAATGTAAACAGCCAGGACCAATGGCCAGACTGATATTGGCTATTTCAAGTTGCAATAGCCAATAGTAGACTGGCTATTGCTCCCCATTGTTTACAATTGTTTACATTTAGCTACTGACTAGGGAATCTAGCCGCTAGCTGGAAGCAAGATGTAAACAGAGAATTTCGTTAGCAACTAAATGAGCTTTTTTAGTGTACACATGTCTATCAAGCATGTCTGTCCTCGATTGTTTTTTTTGTGCCGGTTGCTTGAGATCGCCAGTTGCTTGAATACCAGATAATGGGGAGTTTACTGTATTCCAAAGAGTGGTCAGAATGTGCTAAAACACAATGGCTCTGGTGTGGGACAGCCCACATACAAGTGGATCTAGCAGATCTTCCTACATTACACATTTTTGCATTTGAGATCTATAATATGCACAGTTACAAAATGGCGTTTTAGGTATACAGCAGCATTCAGTGCAAAGATGTCATCTGTTTTATTCAATCTGAAATAATTTTTCTCCGGTACTTCTTTAATGCTTTCCGCTCTCATCAGTTATTGTTGTAATAGATAGTAGCACTCACTATTAATATCTTGTACACAAAGATACACAATAATCTTTATCAGTTATTTATGAATGTCTCTTTTTTCCCATTAGCCACCATCCTATACACTATACTGATACTCAGTTTCTATAGTTTCCAAAAGGCTCTTTGTATTTATTAATTATAATTATTTTTTTAAATGAATCTACAATGTGTTTCATTTTAATAATACCAAAGTGGCATCATTAAAATTATTATTATTATGAAATGAATGTTACTTTCATCCATGTTTATTTTATTTGTATCCATCTCTAATGCTGAGGACCTAGACTAGGCATCCTGTAGCACACAGACCTCCTCCCAGGGAGAGCCCCAGGGGAGAGAGAGAGTTCTGGAAGGTGTCCCCAAACATTTATCACCTTCCTCCAGCCATACCTCTGAGTCAGCCTGCTCAGGGATTGGTCAGAGTCAGATGCATAATCACAGTCTGAGGATGGATCCTCCCTCACTATATGCTGAAGCCCCAACCCAGCAACAGGGGGAAACAATCAATCCACCAGACTCAGGGCAACCAGCAGAACTCAGAGATATCAGCATCCAGACAGATTACAGTCCAGATAAAAACTAAATTTAGTACCGACATAGCAGAGGGTGCTACACTAAATATTACTCAATCTTCATTTTCTGTATTATTGGTTACAACTGGATGTTTCTCCTCTGTTACTAATGTATCTTTTCATACATTATTCTACATACATTTTTATAATTCCAGTTATGATAGTTGTATCCTGATGATTTTACATAGTTATTTGTTATATCCTAATTCTAATGAGCTAATTTAAGAGTGCATAATTATGTGTTTATACCTGTTTTTTTAGCGCTAAAGAAAAGGAGATCTTTGAACCCCCAGAATGCATTGGCTGTTCTGTTTTGTTGTTTATGAACCCATTCTATTATTAAATGTTTTTGGACTCTCATACCCCTTTACAAATCACCTACTGTTAGTAGGTCTAAAATGCATTCTGCATTGGGAGAAAGGGGTACAGGTAAGGGTGGGTGCCTAGAGGAGCTAGAGCCGTGTATTGTGCAGGGGACTGTATATACAGTTGTATAGTAGTTATATACCTGAACCTATACAGCCCTCATACAGTTACATCTTCCATACTGATTGTTCATTATATGATCTGACAGTCTTGTCAGTCGGGGCACATACCTCCGAACTTTCTGAAATGGAAAAGAGGGATACGATATAGCACAAAGTATGTTGGCATAGGCCACACCCCTGCCACACCCCTTAATACAGTATCATAAAAAATAAATACTCATAAATTATTAATTATACCCAGTTATAGAAGTTCTTTTCACTACTTTTCCTTCATATTGGCGTTTAAAAATAACCAATGGAATCATTTAGATGGATAAAAGGTTTAGTGCAGTACAACACTTTTGATAGTTAAATATGTAGCACTATCCCCGCAGGATCTGCTAAAAATATTGGGTTATCCTATTGTTTTAAGTAGGGACCTAACCTTGACTGGACCAAACAACTCACCAGCACACAGGTAGTGATAAAATAGGCTTTATTAAGGCTGGAGTAAGCCATGTAGGGGAAGCTCTAATTAAACAGGTTTGGTGATGGCAGTGTTATCACACCATCAAACACCAACATATTAAAAGGCACGGTGAAACAAAGAACACACTAGATGAATGAGGGAGGAACGGCTCTATTAAGAAATATAAACAGCAGTCACAGAGATGAATGTCACTAAATTGTAAAAGAACGCTAATAACAATATAGCATATCTATAATGCATAGGCCCCATCTAGTCACTGGCCAGAGGATTAATAAATGCAAAGTCTGCCAGCGGTGGGAATGTTCGACCTTCAAATGAAGGCATTTATACTCCAAGGGAGGAGAAGCTCTCACAAGTATCCTGGGGTGACCGAAGTTTGAAGGATGCAGAGGACTTTAAAAATAATTGCACTGGCAGCAGTAAGGTCCTGCATTAATAAATGGGTTCACTACACACAAAGGTGGTCAAAGGCCTCTTACCACTCAGATGCCCATCAGATGTCTTTGTGACAGCAGTTAGCAGTTAGACAACTGCCTCAGCAGACCACATGGTGATGCATGCAACACAGGCCATAAGGTTCCCAGGCTGGGTAATGATGTCACTCCATCCCTCTGTACAGCATACAAAAATGTACACATACATGTAGGAGGATAGAGGCACAGCGGGATTTTTTGTACTAAAAGAGGTACATTCACTCCAAATAAGGGACAGTTGGGAGCTAAATAGCCAGCCCCTACAAAGGCCATTGATCAATTAGAGTTTTTTTTAATGGAAAATCAAAATCTACCTGTCTCACACAATAGCAACATACTCTCTAAAAGCTGTAATTGTGGAATAATTTAATTACGTTAGCTTTATCATACACCTTTTCTGTAAACCAAAAACTCTAGTTAACCAAGAAGCTTTGCGCTGAATATTCAGGAGTAAAACTTTCAATTTTCCCAGTGTAAAACAATCCTGTCTTTCATGTCTCCCTCCTGAAACCCCATCGACCCAACACTTTCAGGGACCGGTTGCCAGTAAATCTCCCTCCGATCGATGTTAAAGGTCAGGAGGAGTTTGAGGTAGGGGCCATCAGAACCTCCCTACTGAACCATTTCCACTTACCTCCGCAGCTGAGATCCAACACTCGCCATCGTGCTCGCAGGAAGCGTTACAAACATAACCATTTGAATGGTCAGAATGTTGATATATAAAATGTGTGCTGAATTTGTTTGGCCTGTGTGAAGCACGAACGTTCATATGAAATTTCAAACTGCCTGAACCAAGCTGCTCATCTCTCCAAAACATCACATCTCTGATGCAAATAGCAATGCTAATCTAGAAAATAGCAGTTTACATCATTTTACCGCTGTAAGAGGACACATTTCACTACATCGCTGTACCGAAGTAGAAGGAATATCTACAGGGACAAGCAAAGATGTTTTCTGCATCAAGAAGTGAACAGTGGGAAGGACATGAGATGCACGGACCCTTTCACATGGATGCCTCCTTTCCATTTATAGACTAATCTCCTGCTGAGTCAGATTAAAACAGAACTGGATGTCACATATGTGACATCCGTGCCCATTCTGTTCAGACCCATGTAATCACTATGGGCAGCCAGATGTAAATGAGTGTGCGTCTATTTCTATCCGTTTATATCTGTTCAAGTCCCCAAAAGAAGATCTGGATGCAAACTTATTGCATTTGGTCTGATGAACCTAAACAAATGCATATGAAATGGATTTGCATCTATTTAAATTTGCCATCCATGGAAATACATTGCAGTCTGTTTTTGACCAGACTAAACACAGGTCAAAATTGGACTGACGGAATGCCTGTGTAAAAAGGGCCTAAGAGTAGTTCTAAGCAAGGCTAGTAAGAGCTTAATAACCCACTTTTTAAAGAGAGTTTATAGTTTAAGAATATGTTTTATTTCTATATTCAACATAAATATTCTGCAAGGGATGAATTTACTATGTATTTACATATTTGGAAAGTACAAGCCAGAGATGGACATACTGCCCGTGAAATCTCTAACCTTTTGGAAACCACTTCAGTATACCTTAAATGCCAACTTCATGTACTTTTATTAAAATAGGGGGCTCCTGGGGCTTTTATTGCAATACCCTCTCAAGGACCCCATGCCAGCAGAAATTGCCAGTCATCCTAGTATATTATCACAGATGGGCTTGTAGTGTCCATGTATTGCCATGGCTGCCACTGTAGTGACTTAGTTAGCAGTGCACTGTCACATTATAAACACCTGTAATAAATAAACTAAATAAATGAACTACCCATGTTTTGTCACAATTACCTCTGTATTATTTAAGTTGTCTGTTTTAACCACATCTACAAGTGTTTTGTCATATTTCTTGTGTATTGCCCTAATTTAGTGCTGTGGTGTTGCCTGTAAAACCGAGAAAGCATGGTTGTTTTGGGGCCCATTTTGCATATTTTAATACCTCCTGCAAGGGCCTGACAATATGAAACCATGCTCCTTCAACAACTCCTCTTTATTTTGGTCATGCCCCTAATTTAGCACATCAAGAAAAGTTTCCTCACATTATTTTCTGGTGTATTATGCGCAAATATACAGTAACTGTAAGTCAAAACTTAATATATTCATTCTATCAAAGTTATATAGCCATTAATGCACCCTTAGTTCTTTCCCACTAAAATGCATGCTGTAGTCTGCCTTAATGCTTCTTCATTTTTTATATGTGCTGCTTTTTTGTATCGCAGTGTATAGCATTGTACTGTATTTTTAATAAAATTGATGACAAATCAGAATCTCGATCCTGTAACATTTGAGTAAAAATTCACATTGTAATGCATTGGGATACTGTAGCTAGTAGTGATTAGTGACATTCAACTGGATTTGTTCTGTAATGTTGAAGATATTTTGCAGCTTATTTAAGCCACTTCTCCTGTTCTAATTAGTGTCAGGAACTTACCCCAGCGTTTATATCACACAGGTATGAAGTATGTTCCTGACATTCATTAAAATTGAAGAAGTGGCTTTAGAAGTGGATTAGCTGCAAAATGTCTTCAACATTACAGAACTAGTCCAGTTGAATGTGACTAACCACCTCTGGCTATACCATGATCTGGTTGTCCACAGACAATGCATTGGGATGCATTACTGGGCAAAAACACTGCAAAATGTAAGCAGCTTCATTTTTGTTTTACACACTGCAATGCAGCACAGCAGAACAATCAGTTACCATTGAAATCCATTGTGTAGTGATCAGTCTTGCATTTTGTTGGAGTAGCAAAAGGTAGCAGAATGCACAACAGCACTGTCTGTGAGAACAAAAAAATACATTAATATATATCTATATCTATATATATATACCTCTGTAAAAGGTGCAATTTAATATCTTCTACAAATACACAACAATGTTTGCAAGGAACTGCCAAGTAAAATTACAATTATCTGATATGGATTATACATAGCACTGGATGGATGATTTTATGTGAACTGAAAATTCTTTTTAAAGCCTATTACTTTCCTATCTTCATTGCTATGTACACAGGGAGGCATACTAGCTGATGCTTGCTGTTTTTATGCTCTAATATAACATTTGAACACTGGTCTTGCAGATTTGATGGATCATTTTTCATTGGTTTTAGAAACAGGAGCTGAGGTTTAGGAAATTCTGACCAACTCCAGGTTCTGCCTCCCATCAACCATGTCATGTCATCTTCCTCTTTTCCTTTTTTCCAGTGCAGTACTTAGCTTTAGGTTGGCCACATGACACATTTAGGGGGGAGACGAAGACCCTCAGAGAACAGCACTGATGTCATCATTCTCTCCATCATTACACTGTGAGGTCAGGTCCATGATACCAGGATGTCCTCATTCTTCTGGGTTGAATGATGATGAGATATCTACTGGTGGAAAGGAATTACTGTTGGGGGCACACTGGAGTAGAGGCAAGTGGCATTTTAGTTTCAGCTGGAGGAGATTCATCAAAATAAAATATTGCCTGGAGCTGGGCTTTACATTGGATTACAATTGTTTCAATTAATTAGCACTTGTATTAATGAGGGGCACTACTATAATATTTTTTTTATTGATATATGATGGTTTAGAATAGCTTAAAATGTATCTATAGCCAAACCTTTTTTGTTTAGTTTTAGTTAGAGTATAGAATGGTTAATGATTTTCTGTCACTTCTTGTTGTATCTCCACAACAGCAAGTGAAGGAAAATCTCTCTAATGGTAGAAGACCACAAAAGAAAAAAAAAAAAAAATCTGGGGTTTGACCATTATCTACTATATCCAAAACTAAATGTTTTGGCTACTGATACATTTTTATTTTATTAAGTACATAATTTAAACTATTATTGTAATATTTACATAATAGTAATTTTGACAAGACATGCACAATATCACTTGCTTGCTGTTCTTGATTTTGATTGATGAGTTTAATACACAGATTAGAAATGTACCTTCTAGTGGATGTTTGATACCCAGATATGGAAAACTTTCTGTGTGGAACTTAACTTATATAATTCTAGAAGCATACTGCCAGCTTAATTGTTATTCAAACAATTTAGCTCATACAGTATATGACTTTCCTTATCCACCTTGTCTATTCCCAAACTAATAGTGAAAGAAAAACAACATTTGTCAGCTGGCTCAGAAGAGTTGCACCCTAACGTAGGGTGATAGTAGGAGGACAGGAGCACAGAGCAGTTCTCAACTATATTTATAAAACTGTCATTTGGGCTATTCATTTATACCACATACGTCTTCTTCTGTGCATTCTTGTACACCTAACCACATCCAAAACTCTGCTCTTATTTGTGAATGGGGTGGGAAAAGTTTGAATATCTGTCAGGTTATTTAACTGTCTTTAAACCCTTTTGGAGAGTTCCCCTCTCCTGCATGGTCACAGGGACAGTAAGTGAGGGGATTCCTTCTAAAGGTGGCACAGACAATTGAGTAAGGAATCTCTTGACAATGTCTGAATGACATGTGTACAGTTGCAGCCACATATTTTTCTCCTGGGCTACTTGTTTTAACACACGGGCATACCCAGTAACATGGAAGATAGTCATCGATAAAACTCATATGTGATAGAGAGAGAGAGAGAGAGAGAAATTCAGTACACATATACAAACATTTCTCCAAAAACAGGTTATATGTTAGATACCTAAGAAAACTATAGAAATAATTACATGATGGAAGAAAACAAATATGTTAATAATATATCTATTGTGAGACCAGTTTTATGAATCAAGTAACCAGATAAGGAGCTGTAAGGCCCCTTTCACATGTATGTCTGTCAGTTCAGATCAGAAGTGAATTAGTGCATGGAAGTTCGGAGCCGATGTCACCGTTGTGACATCCGTGTCCATTCAGTTTCTTCCTCCGTCTTCCTCCATCTTGCAATAAAGAAAAACACTGAACTTACCGGATGCATGCTAGGTCTATGGGGATGTAAGGGGACATGTGTCCGTTTACATCAGATTACAACCAGTCCATCACAATCAGGTCCACCAAACTCTGTTCCATTTGGTTTTCTGGACCTGGCCGAAGTTGGGGGTAATCAAATGTAAACAGACATATATCCAGCCTTAGAATTCCCTGGTGAATGAACATGGCTGTGAATGCTGTAGGAACTTCTTCCACTGATATAAAATTGTTCAGGTTTTACTTAGACCGACACACTCCTGATGACCATGAAGACCTGACTATGCTGGCAATCAAACTTTGTGTTCTAAGTTGTTACTAGTTGGCAATGAGGACTCTTAATTCTGATGGATGGTCAGGAAGCTTGTTTGCCATCCCAGGTTATCATTTTCCATCAATTAACTCATTAGGTAAAAAGTGAACGGAAATCACAATTTCTGTACTAAAGGGTTTGCAGCTCCTCTCACCCCTGGCTTTCTAGCAGGTGGCACTTTGCGAGACAAACAGCTGATATAAAAATCTATAAAAAGCTAGGCCCAGAGGAAAGATAAAAGGAAAAGATAGTGGGGCTACATGACTAAGGGTAGAAACAGGCTCTGAAAGGCTTAAGGTGAAAAGAGTTAGTGTTTTAAGATGAGGTTTTACCTGATTGGCCATTGACTGTTAGGTGGTGAGGAGGAACTGTGCCCTGCTGGGAATGTCATTTCTGGAAAATTGACGGTAAGAAAAGTGACTTCTCTGAAAGGAATCTGAGAGTGCACCAACTGGAAAACAATGGAGCTCCTTGTTCCACTTCCTACTATAACTAATTTTACTGTTTTTCTAAAATCCCTACAGTTTTGAGCGTTTAAAAAAAATGATATATACTTTTTTATGTTACGACCACATAATAAATTAATTGCAGCAAGAGAAAATTTGCTTATGGCAAAAGAATTAAAAGATATTCTGTTTTCAGCTTTCAAGTAATGATATTTATACACAGCAGGTGGCACTCTTATATAGTTCATATTTCTTTCAGCGATTCAAACCTACGGACACATAGTAATTTCTTCCCCCTTGCCTATTCAAACATAGAAACATAGGATTTGACAGCACCCAGAAACTGTTTGGCAGATCTAGTCTGCACATTTTTGTATCTGCTTTAAAACATCACCCATTTTATGTTTAAGATATCATCATGTCTAAAGTGCGGAGCAACTCTTCAACTTAGGAAGCTTCACAATAATTTTATTCAAGGCTGCTGTGGAATTGGTGCTCCTTAGTTGAATGCATTTTTCATTAACATGTCATACGAAAATAAAGGTTTGATCGCTGTATGAAAGTGGTGCTGAACATTAATAATGGAATCAATTAAAACTAGAATGCATTAACTTGAATTAGGTATTCACAAAACATGAATATATATTAATCGAATGTAGTTTTTACATTGTGTATGCCTTGGAAATTAAACTGCAGTTTACTACCACTTCAGTTATCATCTGTTAGTTTATTCTTACCTCTTCTTAATCTCTTCATATCAAGTGATATTTTGCATCTGGACTTATTTCAAGCTCAAGGCCTTAAAGCTGAACTCTGGGGAAATCAAATCTTAACTCATGCAGCAGGGCTACCCCCACACTGCAAAGGTTAACTGCTCATTTTCACTGGAGAGCTTAAAAAAAAAGTTATACTCACCCGGACCATGATTCTGACTTGATCTTAAACCGGTCCCTTCAGCCTCGTTCCACTTCCGGTCCAGCGGTCTAAGAGGAGGAGACAGGCTGGAGACCTCGGTTCTCCTGAACCGAAGGGGTCCTGGGGACGAAGCCAGCCGAAGGATCGGCCGAAGCTACGGCCAGATCCTTCGGCAGCTTTGTGAATAGACCCCTAAGTCTAGGAGCAAGCCGGGATTGTGGTTTGGGTGACTATAACTTTTTTTAGCTCCCTAGATGAAACAAGCACTTAACCCTTGCAGTGCGAGGGTAGCCCCACTGCAAGGGTTAGGATTTTATTTGCCCGGAGTTCTGCTTTAACTTTTTGCCTGTGTCCGCTTCAAAATGATTGCCAAAATCTAGCAGCCTATGTTACCATGCCTGTTGACAGAAACAATTGAATATTTGTTTCAATAATAAATATTCAATTGCTTTGTCAGGAGATCACTACCACAAGGCAGTGATTACTAGCTGAGAGTCAAAGAGGATGATTTGCAGTATAATAGGCATTTCCCATATTTTTCTTAATAAAAGGTTACCATGTTACCAAGGGAAAGACCCACTATTAGTGGATCTTTGGTGGTTAAAGGCTAAGTTCACATGAACAAAATAATAATATTATATAGCACTCCTGGGTTGTTCCCTTCATGTGGCCACTTTTATGATCTTGCGTGTGTTGGTGTGTGTGTGTGTGTGTCTGTCTGTAAGTGTGGGGGGTGATTAGTTTTCAGTGTGTTTACATATAACATTTCCTTTATACCTCCTATAGTCACTGATACCAGCTCCCTTCCCTTTTAGGGCTAGTTCACAACAGCCACAGTGCGTTCCGGCCATTGCAGGCTAACCCTTCATAAACATAAAATGTTTGATATTGTATACACTTTAAAGAAATATTAAGGGGTCTATATATACATTTTGAAATCTGATTCAATTGGAAAAATGTATAAATCCTGGTTGAAAGTTTTGTGACTTTTGTGTGAAAACCTTTATAAATAGACCCCTGTATGTATGTATGTATGTATATTTAAATGTAGCTAGTGTAAGTACCTAAATTACACTTAACAATAGTCTTTTGCGGTCTTCTGTAGAGTAGAATCTAGGCAGTAGGAGGAAGGGGTGAAACTAGGGGCCAGTCAGATGTGCTGCAGTGTACTAACAGAGAACATTCTGACTGCCAGATCCAACGTATACCTGCGCTGTCCTGGCAGGATGAGGCTGGTGAGGGGTCAGCCTCATTGTCTCTCTGCAGTAGGTGCGGATTCTCTGGTCTCTCTATTTAGAGGATGCTGCTGTCTCTGTGTCAGACCCCTCTCTCTGTGAAAGTGATGGTCTTTCTGCTGCTGGCATGTCTCTTAAGGGTATCAGGTGAGAGGTAGCCTGCAATGCAAAATCTTCCCTGGTGGCCTTGTCACTCCCCACCACTCTGCTGCTTTGGCTTTCTCTCTCCCAGCACAGTGGCTGTTTGATTTTGCAGCCTTATCCTTTCTGTCTCAGCCATAAAGTCTTGGCTGTTCTCTCTCCTCTGACTCCTGGTGGGTTATATTCTGCCTCCCGCAGTAGGTATTCACATCCCCCCTCTCCTCCACTCTGGTGTGTGTTCTTTTTCCCTGGCCACACTCGTGCCAATACTCTTTCCCCTCTCTGCTGCACTTTCCTATTGCAGTGGCTAGCCAGTCCGGGATGCAATTGTGCTGCATCCCATGCTTCTCTCAAAATTTTTGAGAAAATAAAACAAGAGGAATGGATAGCACATAAAAAGGTTAAATAGTGTTAAACTATTAAAGACCATGTTAAAAAAATTTCTTCACTGGCTTAAGTAAGCACCAAGCACAGACTCTTCAGGGGGGTGCAAAATAAATGCCACCACAGATTGGGAAGCAGAGTTTTAGACTGATTTATAAATATTGCAGACTCCACATGCCCATTATTCCTATTGCTATAGTGTGTACTAGGCTTGGATGTTCAGGGATAGATACTGGCAGACCAGAAAAATACTTTGGAACTCTTGCAAATCAAACAAATCAACTAATCTGATTAAAACAGCAGGTAGGTTAAACTGTAGGAAAATAGATTTGTCATTTTTTGTTGATCCTGCTTGCAAACTTGATTGATTTGCCTTGATATTTTGAATTGTGTTAAAGCGTACTTATCAGCCTAAATCAGTCACTACATTTTCTCGATGGGTTTTGAGTGTGGGGGAAATCTAGCTTAGTTAGTCTTTTTATAACAGAGTTGTTTCATGCTCATATTAATATATTATTATACATGATTTACATAACACACTTTGTACAGCTCTTAAGAAATCAGGGAAGGGCAAGTGATACAAAAGGTAGTAACTGTGTCGGTATGGGTTGTTTGAGAAAGTGATATTTTAGCAGAGACAGTATGGGCTGCCCCTAGGAGGTGAAATTTGAGGGATTGCCTAAAGGCAGATAGATAGAGTATGAGATAGCTGTACAGGATGGGGTAGGGAGTTTCAGGGGAAGGAAAAGAAGCTTGAGAAGACCTGGAGGTAAGCATGGGAGGAGGTGATGAGGGAGCTTGAGAGCAGAAGGTTTTGGGAGGAGTGAAGGTTTGGGTGATATTTTGAAATTAGTTTGGTGATGTAGCTGGGGATAGAGTCATTCATGGCTTTGTGTGTTGTTGGTATTACCTTGAATTTTATTTGTTGGGTGATCAAAAGCCAGTGGAGGGACTGAAAGAAAGGGTTGACAGTAAATGGGTGGTTGGAAATGAGAATGAAGAGGGCATAGCCTGTGTAGAGGAAATGATGGGGGAGTCTGAAAAGTCGAGGCTAAAGATATCAAATAAGACATGTAAGCAGAAAAAAGAAAAGGGGGACGGCGCCCATTCATAGTGTAAAACAGTGTTTTTTTGTGATGGAGTAAAAAATCATACAAAATACTACTCACAATTTGGATAAGCAATGATAGCTCTGAGGAAGGGGGATACTCCCCCGAAACGCACGCCAGTTTTCCTGTTTTCTTTGACTACTGAATGCTATCATTGCTCATCCAATTTGTGAGTAATATTTTGCATGATTTTTTACTCAAATAAAAAAATGGTTTTACACACTTTTCTTTTTTCTGCTTTCATGTCTTGTGAGGATGCTTCCTGGTGGCTTTGAGGACGGCAGCCCTCCCCCCATTAACGTTGATGTGAAGATACTTCTCTATTGGGCGCCGTGTTGCTTGGCTGAGGCTGGGGGGTCCCACTGAGATCCGGTCCCTTGGTCCCGGGCCACCCACAGTGGGGGAATGGTGCCTGCATCTGCCCCTGCTTAGACCCTTTGCATTTGCCCCTAGTGAAATCCTACTCATCGGACCCTGCTGAGACCCTCAGCATCTGCCCTGCCGAGACCCTCTGCATCTGCCCTAGTGAAACCCTACTCATCTGCCCCTGCTGAGACCCTCAGCATCTGCCCTGCTGAGACCCTCTGCATCTGCCCCTGGTGAGACCCTCCTTAACTGCCCCTGCTGAGACCCTCTGAATTTGCCCTGCTGAGACCCTACGCATCTGCCCCCCAGTGAGACCCTTCTTAACTGCCCCTGCTGAGACCCTCTGCATCTGCCCCTAGTGAGACCCTCCTTATCTGGCCCTGCTAAGGCCCTCCACATCTGCCCTGTTAAGACCCTCCTTATCTGCCCTGCTGAGGCCCTTTGCATCTGCCCTTGGTGAGAACATCCGCATCTGCCACTGGTGAAACCCTCTGCAACATCCCCTGCTGAGACCCTCCGCATCTGCTCCTGCTGAGACCATCTGCATCTGCCACTGGTGAGACCCATGCATAGAAGGAGCTGCCCATTTGCGCATCTGCAAATCAAGCATGTGAATACTGCATGAAGCATGCGAACATGCATCTGGTCTCATCCTGTAGACATCCCAAACTTTATCTTTAACAGGTCCTCTAGTGTTTATCTCAACCTGTCAAGTGCTAATTTATGGGTAAGGGGTAGGGGATTTAGCTGAGCTGGGCAAAACCGCTACCTTGGCATTAGCGATTTACAACTCCGATCATAAAGGAGTCATTTCAGCTGATCCACACCAGGTCCATGAGAAACTCTGGATAAACAAACAGGTTTTAGTGCTTCACTAAGAACTATCAAGATTATAGGCCCAGGTTAGCAGATATTGTTACTGGAATATGAAGATGCCTGGCAAACTGAGGGCAGCCTGAGAGCACTAAAAATGAATGGAAGGCTGCATTTGTTCTACGATGAGGGAAAAAAGAATTTCACAGGTAATATTGATAGGCTCAAACCTCATTATCGTCACAGATATAACCGATGATAGAGTTTTGCATACTATGAAAGGGTAAAAGAACAAGATAACTGTCACCTTTTAAAAAGAGAGGCTGAAAAGCTACTGTGTAGTACTTGGTAGACCAAGTGTTAAGGCATTTGAAAAAAAGACTAAGATAAGATTTTATAAAATGATATACCACCATCTAGCTTGTGGTAGCTTTCACAAAGCAAGCAGCCCCAAGTCCTGCTTATGAGGTTAGAACCATGCTGGGCCAATATATATATATTTTTTTTATTTTGTGATTTCTGCTAATGGAATAAAGAAATTAAGAAAACATTTTTTTTGGCATTAAAAAAATAACCTTTCATGGCGGGAATGTATGCAGATTGTGGTCTATATTTATTACATATAAGGTATCATGGCATAAATGGGGTGACTCACTAGCAGAATGGATGTTAAAAAATGTCCTACACTCTGCTCACTTGCCTATCTATCCATTGTATTTTTGTTTTAAATGAGGCCTCCAGAAATTGCTGTTTTCAGGTATTATCATGTTTATCACAATTTCAGGGAGTCTTTGTTTACCATAGCATAGGTAGTTCAGAATTTACTGAAAAACCTTTGTGTCGTATGGCCTTTTATCGATAAAACAAAATCACCTGCACTCCATACAGCGTACAGACCTTGAGCAAGAGGTTGGTGCTTGAAGTGACAACACGGATGGCGCCGTGTCAGATACAGTCCATAATAGAAGTCACCAGCACTCGATGATCTGGGGAAGAAGTAAAGCACTTTTTATTGAATCCTCACAATCCCCCAACATTTCGGGGGCCTCACAGGGTCCCTTGTTCTGGGCGACATAGTGACTGTTTGACGCATGTGACAATTGAATAAAAAGTGCTTTACTTCTTGCACATATATTCGAGTGCTGGTGACTTCTATTATGGACTGTATGGCCTTTTATGTCTGATAAAATCAGATCTGGATTTTTGGTTTCCTGCATATAGGACAAAATGTAGACATTAAGAAGGTTTTTGTTTTCATTGTTTATTATATTTTATTATATTTTATTAATAAGCAGGGAGTTAAGTAGGTTTTCTTTTTTATAGTTTATTAAGATTTATTATATTTAATTGTTTACTATTCATCCTTTTTGCCTGTAGTGCTCCTTTAAACTTCAACACAGGCTGTGCACTTGAGTATTCCCTAATGTCAATAAATGCCTGTGGGTAATATAAACCACTCTCAAAGTAGAGCAAAAAGTCCCTGCTAGTCAAGGTGCATTAATTTAGCAATGCTGGAATTGCTTATGAGGGTCAACCAGAGGACAAATTCAAAACTTTGAGTCAGCTTAGGCTAATGTTGGTGTAGGTACAGTGAAACCTGCAAGTGGGGACTGTAGCCTGTGTTTACAGGCCATTAAAATAATTCTGAGATTAACTATTTTATACAAGAAATATGCAGATTATGCTTTTATGTTACTAATGTTTACATCATTTGACAGCATTATTATTGTGTCATTCTCCTGATAATATGGCACTAATAGCAACAGATAAAAATGTGCATTAATATGAAGTTATATTTATTATCAAAATCTGCATTGTCTAAACTCCAATTCTCTAAACACCACTCTGCACAATTACCTTTTCCCATTGGCCTGCAGCCACTTTGACATCCAAACTAGACTGTACTGTAATTCTCTTAAGACATGGTGTTTCTAAATTCAGACAACGCAGATATAAGCAAATATAATGCACCATATCAAAAGTGGAACATGGTTATAAAATTATATAAAGGGCATTTTATCGCACCAAATGGAACAGATTCTGTCATCAAACCAAAGAAAAAAAAAACTTTACAGGGGTGGCCAGCTTACAGTGAGAACAACAAGAGTCTATGGATTCATTGGTAACTAGGGATGAGCAAACCAGGCAAAGCTTGGTTCTCGGGAGACTCAGCAAAGCCAGGAAAAATCTGCTAAACCAGAATATAGTGTTGAATTCTACTGAAGTCTACAGGAGCAGAATCTTGTTATTTTTTTCTGGACTTTTTCAAGTCCAGTGTGCAATAATTTTGTTGAAAAAAAGTAATGGGTAGCTAGACACTGCCATAGGGAACAGGTACCAATGTTAAAAATGTTTTTTTTTAAATCCCATCCGGTGGGTAGATGGTCTTATAATGATGGTTAAAGGGCAACATTAAAAATACACAAATACTTTAAATAACATGCTTTGGGGATGTCTTAAACTTGCATGTGAATTTGCAGAGCAGTAGGAAGTAGAAGTACCCCTTTAAAATTAGTTTTTTTTTCAAACAGCAGCCGGGGATCTGTCATTGACCGATTTTAGCACTACACAGGTAAATGACAGATCCCCACCTCCTTGTTTGTAAACAAACAGGACGTGCTCTCGGGTGATGTCACTGACCTGATATGATCATGACCATATTTGGTCAATCACGTCACACTGTTTTTTATATTTCTTACATGTGGGGCTATAACTTGCTATAGCTGCATGGGCCTTGCATGCCGACTAAGGCTAAGAAACTATATTAATTATCATTACTATAAAATAAACAATTTATGTTTTTGCAAAAATAAATAATTTGTAGAATGATTGTTAACATATTCCTGGATATATAGAATATAACCAATAATATATGCAGAGATTAACTCCTTCATTAAAGTGTTAATCCCACTGATGTGTGTATCTAGGTTTAATTTCATGCTTCAGCTGCATGTATGTGAGGTCCACTACCAAATGACGATGATCAGGATGCAATGCTCCCATGGGTCGGACTACCTTAATGTCAATGTCTGTTGAAGCTTTACGTCTGCCTTTTCATCCATGAAATACAATTAGCAAGGTGTTATCAGGATATTACCAGGGTGTAGGTGCACAACAGTATCTGTACTTGTCAGTCATGAGACTTACTGGACACTGATTAGTCCCGATGGATAAAGGATTCTTCAATAATGACAAAATGAACTCTGAATGTGAAAGACTAGTGCAGCGTACATTGACACAAAGCACATCTCCACTGCACAGAAAAAAGCTGCACAGGTACTGCCATTAATTGCAACAACTGTTGATTGCAAAATAATACCACATGGAAAGTGAATGAAGCCAAGTATATACTAGTCAAAAGGGGAATTTACCAATAGACAGAATCGGGAGTAGCTGTGCATGGCAACCAATCAGCTTGTAACTCTCATTTTTAAAGCTTAATTGAGCAAGCTGAAGATAGAAGCTGATTGCTTACTATGCACAGTAACCATTAAATTAGTAAATTCCACCCATTATGTTAAAAGTTTGAGATCAACAAATTGAAATTCAAATCAGATTAAACCTATTTGATCCAGATGGATTTTCAAATATCTGAGCCAAGAGTTTCATACAATTTTATAAGAGTCTCACCTGAAAGAACACCCAGAGTCGACTTTGCAACCATTCTCTCTGGTAGCTCTCAGTTCTCATAGGCAATCAAAAACAGCTATATTGACTATTTAGGCTGCACAGATAATAGTGTCTTATGTGCAGTTCCTTACCGAAATTTAGCAAGCCACGTTTCATTAAGCTAGCTTAATAAAGAACAAGCAATGATTCTATTATTCTGCTAGGCAAAAAGCCCTGTATGTTTTGGTTATTGCAATATTTTGTAAAAAAAAAACTAATAAGCTTATATTCTATGCCCATTTGTAAGGCTGCAGAAAAGACATTCTGTTCCATGCAGTGTCTCAGACATAATAAAATGTAAGTGAGGCAACTGGTCAAAAAAGGAACAGTTATACAATTACTGCCCTGATTTTGTGGCATAAGAAGTAATGGTCAGATTTTAGTGCCTTAATATCACAAGTGAAACAGGAATGTTACTATTTCTGTGCTCTTTTTGTTTCTGAAAATGCTAGGTGTCTTGCTGTTGTGCAATCCCTCTGTCTTCAATTTGTAATCATTAATCAGAAAGACGTTTACAGATAAGGTATTCTGAATTTTAACTGTTTTTCATACAGGGTTATTCACAAAAGGGTAACATAGCTGATTTGGAAAAAAATCTCAAATTCAGCTCACATTCCAGTTCAGCTATGTTGTCCTAGATTGTTCTTTTCTCCTGTCTTCTCCAAACTCTTCACCCTTTTGTGAATAGCCATGCTAATGTTTCTTCTTCTTCTTCTTCTGGTTCATTACCTTTGAGGGTATGAAAGCTAGTTAATCTCAACATAACACATTTACCCCCTTCAATAACCTGCATGAACAAAAAAATACCTGCTGGTATGCCAGAAATGAACTCAGTCCTGTTTGTAGACTGACAACACATACCTTCATGTAGACTGAAATTGTAAACCCATACACACTATGGTGAGAAAGGACTCCTAAAGGAATCAAGAAGCCCCCCAACAAATCAGTGTGTAGCATTTTTTAAACTGACTAAAACTGTAAGAAATGGTGTCAGTCCTGCCCAGTTGCCTTTTGTTAAACTACTGAATTCCTCCAACTGTTCTCATCTCCAAACCATAGAAAGTAATTGTTCTATAGTCCAAAAGGGGACTGGGAGTCTTTGAGATAACACAGGAACTGTGCACACAGGACAGCTCTGAATTTCTGGTATCAAACAGAACTAACAAAATGTGTACAATATTTTTTTACCAAAAGGTAACAATTAGAAGTTCATTGTTAGGGCTTAGGTCTATTTATACATGTTTTCACACAGGATCCCCACAACTTTTACCCAGGATTCACACCGTTTTCCAATTAGATCCAGCTACAAAAATTGAGATACATAGACCCGTAAGTGTTTGCCTCACTAATGAAAGTCTTCTATTCTACCACACATATTACTACAGATTTATTTTCAAAGGTAAGCTAGCCTCTAAAAATAAATCTTTCAAAATGTACAGCTGTATTTCTTTGCTAAATAAAGTAAAAAGGTAATTTCTTCACTCAAACTTACTGTTATTTTTGTATGTCTGAATCAGACAGCCATACGTTCCCTACGCATGAGTATAAATATACATGAGTTGAGAATGAGCAACTGACAATTTTGACATGTTCCCACTACCAAAGTGGTTCGTGAACAGATTTGCGAATGTTGCTCAAAGTTTGAAGTTCAAGAACTTACTGGCGAACCATATTGAAGCGAGGGGCAAATTTTTTAATTGAAATTTTGTAGGGGCTAATAAGCAAAATATTGTCAAACAAAAGGTTGTTCTTTAAGCAAAAGCCAGAGAGCATTTTCCCTTCCCTTTCCCTTCTTTATTTTAGGTGGTAAACCTGAAGATTGTTTGGCCTGATTTGCAAACTGAGAATCCCAGGGACTCACCAAGAACCCGTATGAATGGTGAACTTGAACCTCATTGCTATCCAGCAGCAAGAAGTCACAACAAATTCCTTTTAGTAGATGATTTCATTCTAGGCATGTGGCTGATTCTGGTGTCTTAACGGCTTGGTTTTCTCAGTTGCTGATAGGAACAGCTTTAAAGACCAACTCGGGGATAAGTGACCTATCCTCTCATATAATACTTATGTCTAGGGATGTCCAGATACCAGTTCAGATACCAGTGTCAATACTTGGCATTTTCAGGAGAACTACCAGGGTTGCAACGTTTGCAGCTGGGACCTGGCTCTGGCGCTCCACCACTGTCCTGAAATCATTAGTCTGTATTGTTTTAGAAATGACAATAAACAATGACACATGACAATAAACAAAAATGTATCAGTACTTGTAAGTACTTGGAGTATCAGTACTTGTATCAGTACTTGTACTTGTTAGTACTTAAAGTATCAGTACTTGTACTTGGAAAAATGGTATCGGTGCGTCACTTATATATATATTTATAAAAAAAATAATGCATTAAAATGGGGATGTACAAATCCCAGGAGCTCCGTATGCTTCTTAAAAATGACAGCAGCCTCCTAACTTTTCAATTTTTCTCTAGTATAGCCCAGGAGCTGGAAACATATCTGTACATGTACTTGTACTTGTACCAAGTACGGTACTTGGTATCTCAACATCCCTACTTATGTCCATCCACAAATCCATTGCATTTACATTTTTGTAATTACCAGCTTCAGAAAAGAAAAAAAAATGTTACTAACTGCAACAACTTCTTTAAGCCTCCACCATCGTAACTAAAATTAAATGTGTGGAGGCGGGTCTGTGCAGCAGTGTCACGTCATTTCCTCCTGTGTTATTGGATTACATGTCCCATGATACCTGGCCACTGTTTCCGGTTCTCAGAGTGGCGAGCTGGTTTCCCTTGGTAATCAACAATATAATAATCTCGCTTGCCAAACTATTGCTGCTGATGTTTTTGTCATCAAAAGAGTCCTGAGAACTACATGGGGTGGTGATGGGACTGGTCCCCAAGCAGCTAATGATATGCAAAATGTATATGGCTGTATGTATTGGGAATATGCTGTGCAAAAGGCACAGAGGAAAAAGGTAGAATATTGGCAATACACTGTTACATTTTTATTTTTGCTAGTAGTAGGGCTAGAAGGGAACAGGAAGGTTTTGGGCCTATAGAAACAGACCAATCTCTGATGTGCAGCAATCCATAGCAATCAACTGGTTGCACTTAATAAATAAATAAAATGGGAGAAAATATGAAATTATATAGAACACCAACATTTTATAGGAATTTCACAAATATCTATTGCAGTGGTTCTCAACCTGTGTAACCTCAGGACCCACATTTGTCCTTGGTCATCAAGTTGCGATCCAAGTCGCACTGCAATGGAACGCATGGCATTAGGGTACTGCACGTTCTGGTGCGGGCGTATAAACTGTGGTTGGGGGGTGCATTTCGGGTACCATTCAAACGAATGGCAACGCAACACACCTCCCGCACCAGAATGCACGGTAGGTGCGATTGCGTAATACTGTGCATTAATCGCACGGTACTATGTCATTAACACACTGTACTAGTGTGAACGGGCCCTCAAAAACACCGACATACATACACAACCACAGACACATTCTCACACACATACACACTCCAAAATATATATATATATATTTTTAAGGTCCACCCAGTCCCTACCTTACGAGAACTGGAGTGGATACTCAGCCTGGGGTCCGGTGTGGGCTGCTGTGCTGTGACGAAGCTCCATTCATAAGTGCATTGCTTGTTGAGCTCCCTTGCATGCCCTGTAGAGCTGCCGGGGGCCAGAATGGGACGTCACTCCGGTCTGGGCACCTCTACAGGACATGTGAGGGAGCTGGAGCTTCCTCGCGGCCATAGCCACATCCCACCTCAAGCTGACACTCAGATGAGCCTCTCACCTAGAAAAGTGGAAGGCATGTGGCGACCCACTGAACACGGGGTCGCGACCCACTTTTGGGTCACGACCCACCATTTGAGAACCAAGGATCTATTGTGTATTTTTATCCAGGCAGAATGCCAAAAACAGTTTTTTTCCTGTGCTTTACAAATGTTACTGTACCAATCACCCTGTCACACGGCATGCTTAAACTGGATAGTTTACTAGTGCATCTAATAAATGTAACTTGCACTGTGTTTTAACTGACTTTGTGCAGGCATCTGGAGGTAGAAGGAAATGACCTTAATATTTCATCTTAAGACCAGGAAGATTCCCAGTGAAATGAATTGAGTTTGATAGCCCAAACCCAACAAGTGAACTGGCCTGATAGGAAACAATGCAGGCAATGTGTATATATAGAGAACATGTGTGGAAGCAGAGCTGCATATAACAGAGGCCCCATTACCTTCTGAATTTGCAGGTAGTGTGAGGGTCATCACTTTTAAACTTAGTAATAAGGGGTGACAAGTGATCCAAGATGGCCTCTTAGCAGGGGCTGACTGGCAACTTTTAGCCCAGGCGGCAAGTACAACCCAGAGGCCCATGGTGCAGCAACTTGGCCCCCCTCCCGCTCTGCCTCTTCCCCCGCATTCTCCCCGCCCCTGTCTGCCACTTTTGCCATCCATGTAATAGTAGTGTGAATGTATTTATCGGTTTAGGAAATGTAAAGAACACTGGTAGTGGAGGGATGCCTCGTCAGTTGGTGGTATTCTGCATTTTGCTGTATAGGGGACTACAAATCCCAGCAATAATACATTACACAGAACAATGCAGAATACCACCAGCTATAGAGGACTACAAGTCCCAGCAATAGTACATTATAGCTGGTGGAATTCCACATTGTGCTGTATAATGTATTGCTGGGATTTGTAGTCCCCTATACAGCGCAATGCAGAATACCACCAGCTATATAGGAGTACAACAAATCCCAGCAATACATTATACATACAGTGTATAATGTATTGCTGGGATTGTAGTCCTCTATAGAAGGACTGTTCTATAGCGAGGAAGCCGGCTGTACATTTTGCATCGCTCCCTCCACGCTAATAGCGTATCTTCTCAGAAGCTGCACACAGCGTGCGCCAGTTTAAGTAGTAGCTAGCACGTTCTGTATGCAGCTTCTAACAGTTAGTAGCACTTTTGGTGGATGCAGGGATCAGGTGAATAGTTTGTTTTATGTTCCCGGGGATAAAATGCCCCCAGATTTTATGCTGTGGCCGCAGTTGCAGTGGCTCTCTCCCTCTGCCGCCTGTTTGTCACCTGCACCCGGCCGGACCACATCCGATGCGGCTCTGCGATCAGCGGCCGCTCGGTCCTCAGAAGGCCCAACCGGGTGGCCCTCTACAGCGCCTGATTACAGGGGCCGCGTCTGCCTGATCCTGCCAGCCCGGATCACATACCGAGGCGATCCGGGCTGGCTGTACCAGGTAGACGCCGCATGTTAGAGGCCCCCCTGCTGGGGGCCTCCCGAGCACATTCTTGACGAGCAGCGGCCGCACCGATCTCAGAGCCGCGTCGCATGCGGCAGGCGGCTAGGTGCAGGTGGCAGCGGGGGTCAAGGGGCCATTTGTGGTGGCATCAGAGAGGCCCGGGGAGCAATTGCCAACCATCCCCCCGGCCCAGTCCGCCCCTGCCTCTTAGTGAGCCCAGATAGACAGGCAAGGCTAACTTTTTATGAGGGGGTAAGTAGAGATATGGACGGAGGTAAGCTGGTAGATGTGGTATATCTGGATTTCTCAAAGGCATTTGATACGGTACCACACAAGTGCTTGTACACAAGCTAAGGGCTATGGGCATAGATGGAACAGGGGTACAGGTACTCCCAGAATGAGATCCTAATAGGTTGGACTTGATGGACTAATGTCTTTATTCAACCTCAAATACTATGTAATTATACACATTATACACAGAGTAAACTCTACCCAAAACAAAAACAAATGGCTATACATCCACTTAAACAAATTGACCAAAAAACAATATAGCTTTATTTGTATTGAAAATATTTATATTAATTGGATTTCTTTGTGTATTAATACAGTAAACACTCTCTGCTTTTTCTTGTTAATGTCAATATTAATGCCGGTATATATGAATTTTAAAGAGTAAAGAAAAACCTAGCTTGCCCATATTGTGATTCCAACTGATGTTACAAGGCAAGAAATGAGATACAAAAAATACAATTAAGAAATAAATGCAAAAATAGAACAAAATATAATTAAACTTTGATGCAATTATTTAAAAAAAAAAAAAGAACTTTGGCATATTACAAAATCGGTGTGTCTTAAAAAGGAATAGCATGCGATGATACCACTTTAAATATACAAGGTAACATTTTCTGACAAAAAGTCAGAGCCGATGTGCCCAGATCTGTTGTACAGTACTGTATGTTTACAACTCTTTAAAACTTTTCTTTATTAAAGTGTTGCTGTCAAATATAAAAATAAAAAGTAGAGGAACTATAAAAAACAAGAAATATATTCAATATTCATAATACAAATGGAATAGCATAAAGGAGAAACAAAAGGGAGAATCGAAAGGCTGGTAATAAAAGAGGCAGGGATATAGATGCTACTTAAAAAGGACATTTGGGAAGAAAAGGTACCACAGAACAAATATATAAGTCAGAGATTTTTTCTAATCTTGTATTCCATTATCTATAGAATTATTCTTCTAAAGTGGATTTAAAAGTGACAACTGGAGTTCAGCTGGGCACAGTATTAAGAACAGCATTCTCAAGTTTGGATATCCAACTCATGCATAGAATAACCCTTGTAAATGCTTGAGTAGGATTTAAAGGCTTAAAAAGTTTTATCCACCCACCAACATCTTTACCATTTTCTAGGCCATTTGGGAAGAAAAGGTACTATGCAACAAATATACAAGTTAGAGATTTTTTCCTTAACTTATATCCCATTATTTATAGCATCATTCTTTTAAAGTGCATTTAAAAGTGACAGCGGGAGTTCAGCTGGGTATTACAGGCCGCATCTCAAGTTTGGCCATTCAACATGTGCATATAATAAGCTTTGTAAATGCTTGAGGAGGATTTGGAAGCTTAAAAAAGTTTTATTTACCCACATCTTCACCATTGTTTACCCCCTTTAATAAATACTGCCCCATTGCACTCAAACTCTGCTAGACCACTCTCTCTATTTACATCAAAATTAAATCATTATGGGGCAGATAAATCAGTTCAATATATGTCATAAAAAGTCCACATCCCAAAAAACATATCATGCAACAAACTAAACAAAAAATGATTTTAAAGGATATTAGACATCTTACTATCACCAATATATCATTTATTATTTGTATTCACAAACAGAAACAGATACAGTTACATTTTATTGCCCAATATATTGTTACCCTTACCTTTCCCTCTCTATGCATGTCGGTCTCCTGACCTCCTGATTGTAACGTCCCTTTACATTGCTGATCAATGGAGAAATACAAACCTACGTTGATGGTCAGTGTAGTCCTCCCTTCCATTGGTGGTGAATAGAGAAATTCTCCTTCCATTGGTGGTCAGATGGAGAGATGTCCTCTTATATTGGTGGTCAGTAGTAAAAAAGGTGTCTCTACAGATTAGTTGACAAGGAGATGAACCACCTTAGATTGGTAGTCTTTGGGAGAATGTCCGGTTATTTTAGTGGTTAGTGGGAGGAAAGTCCTTTACATTAGTGATTAATGGAGAAATGCCGGCTAACATTGATGGTTAGATGAAAAGGTGCCTTCTTAGATTAGAGCGCAGTGAAAGAGGTGGCAGGTAGTCAGTAGGAGACAGATTCCCCATAGATTGGTAGTCCGTGGGGGTCAGTGTTTGGTGATCAGTGTCGTGTTCCCTTACGCTGATGGTCATTGACCCATGCACAGTGCTGGATTTCCATTATTAGAGCCTGTAGGCACACCAGTTTTGGCACTCTGCACAATACATTTGCTTGTTTTTGTGGTCCCAACCTGGTTTAAAAATATTACGAAAATTTGTAAATAAAATTATATAAGATGAAAAGTGCGACCAATAACTATAAAAATTACCTCTTTGCCTCTGCCTAATGGCAAATCTGGCTCTGAATAGCAAATCAGCCCAGAAACTATGCTTACACTGTCAGTCAGTAAAATCAATCTGCACTACTCGCAGAAAGCTCCAAAGTAAATCTAATGTTTCACAAAACCTTGACACATTTCCAAACACAGTTCAAACAGTAACTGTTTTAAGTTATGTGGTGTACCTTTTTAACTTCCATCTAAGTCAGAAAGTCGATGTATTAGGACATATAAAACTAGGGAGCCAATTCAGATTGGTCATCTGTGGCATGTCTCTTTTTCCTCCTGTTTGGCAAGTTAAATGAATGTCCTGACTCAGGAGAAAACTTGAAGAAATGACAGCAAAGAACCTCACAGATTACATTCACTTTCACATATATTTGGAGGAAAGAAAACAGAATAAGTTAAACTCCTGTGAATGCAATGTACTGTGCAGCAGAGCCTTTCTTTTGCAGAGAAGATAATTTATTATTCTGAAATGAATTCTGCACCCAATTAAAATGAAGACCCTATTCCCTATCTGGAATCAGATAAACATAAATGTCTCACAATATCCCTTTTCTAAGCATCCGAAACCCCAGACACCATGGGAATAATGAATTAGATTTGCTTGCAGATACAATTGATAAATGTAGAAATTATTATCAACTCTATTAAATCTTCAGGAATTGCTACATTTGACACAAAAGCTGCTATCACCCCAAGTCAAATCAAGAATAATATGCTTCGCTGCTCAGGATCACAGGCTGAAATATGTGATTGTCATATTAGCTTCAGCAGTAGCTGAAATCAATTTCTTCTGTGAGATGGGTAGAAAACCGAAAGGTAGAAAGGGAGAGGTGTAAAGGGGTTATTTCCTCACTTTTGTCTGAGTGCAAAGAAAGCTGTTTTTTTTCCTACCTATATCTATATCATTTTTTCCACTGACTGATAATAACGCAATGTTTTTTGTTTTGATCTCTAACTGTTCTGCTCCATTTCCAAAACATCATCATTAAATCGTCAGTTGTGCAAAAAATTCCATGGATCTGAATATAAGCAGTCAGTGCCGCAGAGCACATTTGTATATACCGAAAACCTATTCTGTTATGTTCCATTACCTTTTTTATAAAAGGGTGACGATAACAATATTAATATAACTAAAATCAATGGTTTCTAGCACATAAATAACACTGGACTATATTATGACTAAATAAGTGTACTTTTTTTAAGTAGATATTTATGTTTTTATAAGATTTAGGTTTGCATTGGGGTCACAATTCACATGATAGTGATTATCTTGTATGTTGAGAAGGTTTCCAAAATTTGTTGGTAGCCACTGCTGCAAGGTCGCTATTGCAAAAAGCAGACTGTTTCTTTACAATCATTGTAATTGTAGGTGGGTTTTGGTGTGTAGCTGAGATGAGATAGACAAGCCACCTGTTTTCTCCTGGGAATGGCCTATCTCAAGCTGTGTAACCTCTCTTCCCCAAGGGTGGTGTCTGAAGGAGCAATCACTTTTCTATGTCAATGTTCCGACAGGTTTCTTAAATAACACGTTGATAGCAAAAGTGCTGTAAGAGTCAAAACCCAAAATAGAATGATATGGCTGTAGACACTCTGGACTTGCCTGCTGCAATGTCTAAAACCTTGCTAAGCTGTTGCCTTATTATACTTATACAGTATACTGTGAGAGTAGAGATGGTGAGACATATTATCCTGAGAGCATAGTGTGTATGACAACAACGAAGTCTGGTGAGAGCTGTCACTTTGTTAGTAGAAACCCTTCCATACATCAGCCTGGGAAGGAGTTAGAACAGGACCACTTCTAATAGGAGCGGTGACCCTTGAGTTCCCAGTGTGGTGAGGATCCCAGTGCATGGCAAAGGAAGCAGGCTACAATAAGTATATGATAAATACTAGGAATGTACCAATACCATTTTTTCAAGAGCAAGTACAGGTACTTTCCCTCAGGTACTTGCCGATACCAATTACCATTCCTTTTTAAAGGAACATGTGACATTTTTTCTAAAACAATACAGACTAATGATTTTAGAGCAGTTTCTTTATACTTATGAAGAACTGTAACTCAATCCATGATTATACAGCTGTGGAGAATGGCAACTAGCAAAAGAAGACTACAGATCCCACTAATCCATGATTATACAGCAATGGAGAATGCTAAACGGCTCATCTGGGCTGTGTGCGATCTCACCAGAGCTGCATTCAGGTTTTACCAGGGCTGCATTTGGGTCTCACCAGGGCTGCATTCACGTCTCACCAAGGCTGCATGCAGGTCTCACCAGGGCTGTGTTTGGGCCTCACCAGGGTTGTGTTTTGATCTCACCAGGCTGCGTTTGGGTGTCACCAGGGCTGCATGTGGGTTTCTCCAGGGCTGTGTTTGGGTGTCACAAGGGCTGTGTTTGGGTGTCACTAGGGCTGCATGTGTGTCTCTCTAGGGCTGTGTTTGAGTTTCACCAGGGCTGCATTTGGGTGCCACAAGCGTTGCATGTGGGTCTCACCAGGGCTGCGTTTGGGTGTCACCAGGGCTGCATGCAGGTCTCAGCAGGGCTGTGTTTGGGTCTCACCAGGGCTGCGTTTTGGTCTCACCAGGGCTGCATGTGGAGCTCTCCAGGGCTGAATGGGTGGATGGCGGGCTCCGGGCTCTCCAGGGCTGTATGGGGGAGTGTGGGACTCCACGACGGTGCCGGTCTCGGGAAGAAGGAAGACATGTGAAACTGGACCGGCACTGTCAAAGACAGCTACCACGAGGTCCCCAGCAGGCTGCCTGAGGTCCCCAGCAAGTCCGGGCAGCTGAAGTCATTTAAAAATGTAAAATGACGCTATGTTTCAGGGCATTTTCATGAGTACAAGTACTCATGAGAATGCCCTGTATCAGCACCAATAGCGATACTAGTATTGGTGCATCCCTAGTAAATACCTACCCAGAGAGTAACAGAGAACCTTTAGAATCCCTGTATTGCTTAGGGCTTTTTCTAGTCAATATTTAAACAAGCATTAGGTCTTTTAAAAATGCTAACATAAGTGCTAGTCTAAAGTTTATTGGGGTGCTGTGTACATACAAACTGCTAGAGAGCATATAATATTGTTTGATCTGGTCGATAACAATTTTAACGTGTATTTCTAGCCAAATAGCTAAATACTCAGCATATAGTATCTATTTCACTTGCAAAAGCATTTTGTAAAGCCATATAGCCCTGACAATTTACACTAAATACTGCACATTCACATCATCCCCTGCCCTCAAGGAGCTTACAATGTAAGTTTCCTATCTCACGCACGCACACACACACACTGGGACCAGTTTAAAAAGGGGCCATTAACCTACCGGCATGTCTTTGGAGTGTAGATGGAAACCCACTCAAACACAGGGAGAACATGCACACACCATGCTAATATTGTCCTGGAATTCAAACTGGGAACCTTAGCGCTGCGAGGCAGCAGTGCTAACTACTGAGCAACGGTGCTAAAAATATGTTTAGTGGGCATGCTTGAGACCAGCTTGGGGACAAAGTTTAGAGGCAACTAGCATTTATTGAAGGTCAGCAAAGGCACCCATATTTCCCTCAGTAGATGTTTTCTTAAATTGAAACATGATCAGCAGTAAAATAAAAGACGTAGAAAAATGGGGCCATATATTAAACAAGTGAAAATATTATAAGAAGCTTTGATGTGCAAGGGAAACTTTTAGCATAACAGTGTTGCAAATGATGAGTATGAATTAACTAAAGATAGCTTTGTATATACACCTGCAATTATTATGACCCAAGTAGACTTTAACTAAATCTTAACTTCATGACCTAAATATTGAATACAAAATACAGCACTGTTTGTGAATGATGGTAAGTGAGCACTGGTGCATCATCAGGTTGCGTATACAGACTCACCTTATAACACATAGGGGTCTATTCACTAGCTGCCTTAGGCAGCCGAGTGAACGCCCGACATGAGGCGAAGGGGGCCGACCTTTGTTCGGTTATTCACTTCAGGCGGGTACGGCTGTTCTGCTCGGTCCCTCTGTGGGACCGAGCAGAACAGAAAAAAAGTTTAAAAAGTACAAAAAAATAAATAGAAAACGATTGTGCGGAGCTAGCAGTGACAGCTAGCTCTGCCCAACTGTTTTCTATTGGCCGGCGGTTCTGCTGCCATCAAAAAAAAAAAAATTTCGCCATAGGAATGCATTCCTAGATTCCTATTGGCTATTTCAATTTGCAATAGCCAATAGCAAACTTGCTATTCCACACACCCTCTGCTGCTGTCAATCACTAGAGGGGACCTGATGGAGAACTGCAGGTTCACTGTTTTCTGGTTGAATGCTTAAAAAAGACCTGCACCAATATTTTGAGTTAAGGATGTGTTCTTATCTTACCTAGTTATGTAATACATCTGTGTGTGTCAGGTTATCACTTTGTCCTATGGAACCTACATCATAGAAAGTCGAGTACCAGTTGTTTAGACTTTAGACACTTATTTTTCCAGATGCAGATGACTGTGATCCTTTCTATTGGGTTCCATTATGAGACTACCGTGGATACGAAACTATGCATAGCTCTGAGACTATACAGTTTCTGTTTTTACGATTCTGTACATTTTGTATGTCTTGATCCAATGTTCTTGTATAACTGTGTTGTTTTAATGCTCGGTTAACTTTTCAATCAATGAAGAATTAAAAAAAAGACCTCCACTTGAACTGCCATTATAAAAGTCCTAAACCAAGCACGTCTAGGTCAAACATTTCTCCAATTCAATCTGCTTGTAATCAGTGTTGGATAGCTATCAGTGGAAAATATTTTCATACATAGGCAAGCAGAGCTGACTAAAGACTAGAGGCACATATAAAAACATAGGCACCAAGGTACTTCATGTAAAGATGTGATTTATACACCAGCCTCGCTTTATCTCTTACAATTCCACTAAAAGCATTTTTTGTGTAAAAGCAACCTTTGGAATTTTGAATTCTTAGGTATGGTGAAAGAAACAGGAAAGTTTCAAGGACAACGTACCTAAATACAGCGCTCGTCCGAGGGGGGCCATGTATGTTAGCTTTTGAAATTGGTACTAAGTGTACTTGTTTGGTTGAGCGGTTGAACATTACAGAAAACGATGATGAGCAGTATTGCAAGAGAGCTAGAACCTATATCTCCACATCTAAGATACTATGTCATAACAGCAAGAGTTTCCACCTGTTGTTCTGTTAAGAAATAGAAACTGCTACATCTATGCCAACAACAGGAAAGTCCCCAGGACTGTTCTTAATATCTGCAACTAGTGTGGCCCTTAACTTGACAACTCTAACATGACAGTTAGAATCTGATAGTAGGGACAATGCCACCATATACTCAAATGACTGTGGTAATTGTACAGCTGTGTAAAATACTAAAACACAGCAACTTGCTGATGTTTGTTGTATTTAAAACTAGAATAAATATGTACAATTTCAGTTTACACCAAAGATGAAAATACGTGAGAGATTTTTAAATTCAAGCTGTGAGGTTGCTCTTAAAATCTCCTTCTGTCTCTAACCTACCGAAATATTCATTAGGAGAGCCATAATAAAAATCGATGTTTCTGTTATGCTGTTATTAACAGCTGTACATGTAGATATATCTAAAGTTTCTTCTGTAGCTCCTTGTTCATTGCTCTGTGATATACAGTTTAAGTGCTGGGGAAGGGAGACTGCATTAGTGTTTTATATGTCGTCGGAGCACAGTATATATGGGCGCCAGGAGGAAAGCACAGCTGGCAAGAGGCTGCCACGCTGTAAATTATATAGTCTTTATGTAATAACAGCCAGAGGTGAAAAATATAGCAATCATTTGCATTTGGTACAAGCATTGTAGACACTTTTGTTGAAAGACCAGGAAAGGTATCTGCTTTCTCCTAGTTTTGGAGCTTTCAAATTGCATTGACTTCCAGTTTTTGACCAAAATATTAAAAAGCCTGTAGGGTGCATTCATACCGGAATAGGAGCCAAAAACGAGAGTCAATGGAGTTACGTTGACTTGAGTTTGCATAGTGCTTTGGCATCCGTTGCGTTGCATTCCATTTTTTGGGGGCTTTTTTGTTTGATTTTTACACTAAGCCATATTGTGAGAGACTTACCTGCAGATGGACTCCTGCTCAAAAACGTGCACGCACACAAGCATGCAATCCATTCCCCAAAGTTCTTGGAAGATGCTCTTTAACATGTAAACGTGCACGTACGGGAACTTTTATGCTCAATGGCCCACGTAAGTGAGCGTGCAGAAATGCGCTCGTTAGCGTACAGGTGCATGCTCATTAGCTTGCTCACTACCATATTTAAACAGACATGAAGCCATGGCCAAGTTGCTGAGTGGTCTTCAGCTTGTCCCTGTGTGCCTGTACTTTGTCCTTGTATCCTGACGTCCTGTATATGAACCTGGCTTGTGACCAATTGACTTTGCCTCCTCCTCCTGATTTGGTACCTCTGCTCTCTGATCTCCTGTGTATGACCCTGGCTTACGTTTTCTGACCCTGCTCCCGATCTGTGATTCAGCACCTCAAGATTCGGCTCCCTGTTTATGACCTCGGCTTGAACCTGACTTCCCTCCTGGTCTGCCACTTGGTGGATCGCTCCATTAGCATCCTGAGCAACGATATCCTGCCCGTGCTTCCTTGGCCTTATACCCATTACCTGCTCTGGTTTCAAGAGGTCCCAGTGTCATCTCAGTCCTGCCGATTCACCTGCTGGTCCAACACACTCAAGCACCTCCTCAAGAATCGGCCAGCCACCAGTATTGGCACCTGTGCTCCGCTCTTTCCTTACATCCCCTGTCACTACTACCAGAGGTGTGGGACAAGAGGTGCACGGGCAGCCCCCTTCTCAGCTGAGTCTCCAGTCAGGTACGTGATACATATAAGGTACTGATTCTGCCTTGCATTGACACATGTTTGCAGTTCACACCAGTCTGTTGTGTTTTGCGTTGAAAAAATGTAGAGACTGGTATACAGTACTTTTCTTTTCAGCAGTGGGCAGCGCAGCACTCTGAAATGCAATGCTTTGGTGTGAACTGCTCCCATTCACATTCATTTATTTTCAGATGTCCTTGTATTGGAATCCATTGAAAAACAGATGTAACGCATCTGGTGTGAATTGGGTCTTAAAGAAGAAGACTATGACTACCACTAAATAGTATTTTCAGTGTACACTTATTTTAGTTATTGGTGTAAAATTATTCTATATACTTTCACATGTTTACATGCTTGCCCTTAGTATTTTCTGTGGCTGTAATAAATGTAGAAATGTGTAGATGAACCACTACAGGCAAGGTAGAGTAGATGCTGCAAAAACTTTACCACTCTGCATAATAACTGTAGAGATAAAATTCTGGCGCAGTGAGTCTGACGTCTCTCCCAGGTAGGGATTGTGCACAGCGTGTCTGTCTGGCGTAAAGGTCCCAATGCCCATGGAGACTGTAAGTATAATGCTGGAGTCTGCATGTGTCCTGGGTTGCTGTAGCCCTTGACCCTCTCTCCCATGTGAGCTGCTGGAAGAATAAAATCTTTAAAATCTCTGGTTGTCCAAAGTGACTGATGCCCAACTTAGATTCTGGTTATATAAAGTGAATGGTGCCAACTTTAGATTGACATCCCACAAATGGCTAAGGACTTACCCCTGATGTGAAATGTCAGCTCACCCTACCTATGGGGTCCCTCACATGCTTCTGGGGGTCAGGTGGGTGCTACACTTGTTTTTCACTTGAATAAGTGACCCAAATTCAGGTTCTTTGGGTATAACTACAGTCACATTTTTTGGATAGAATAAAGACAGGTTAGAACATCTGCCTTTTTTAAAATATGTTTTGGCATCCCTATTGGAGAAATTTCCCTCCACACTCTATTCTTTCTTTAGGTCAAGAATTGAAGGTGATGGGGTTGATTTGAGAAAGATGCACAGACGGCAGCCATAGTAACAGATTCTTAAAGTGATGGTATTAAGAACTACCTGAATTTGTTGCAAGTTTTGGCAAAGCTACCAAAACTGTCAACAGGGCTTTTTTATTTTGCTGGCTTAATTCAGTGAAAATACACTCTAATGTTAATTTTTTTATTAAACGTTGGCTGTTATCTGTACTGTTTAAAAAGCAGCCTAGTCAAAATAGTTACATAATGTACACATAGTCACTTCAATGTTTTGGAGTCTTTTATCATAGAAACACAGTTTAATGTTGAATGTTTGCTACAATGCTGTCTAGTGTTTCTCCTGTTCAAAATGGGGCTTAATAGAAATACTTGTATGTAGTCAATACAATATTTTGATAGCTTTTTCAGTTAAATAAATATGCTCTAATATTATTATTTTTATTAAAAGCTGGCTGGTGTATTTCCTGTTCAAAAAGCAGCCTAGTAAAATAGGTTAACTACTATGAACATAGTCACTCCACAATTTGGGGTCTTTTTCCAGTTAAATACAGTGTAACACCTATTTTTTAATTAAAAACTGGCTGGTGTCTGTTCTGCTCACAATGGGGCCTAGTAAAAAACTAAAATACTATGCATGTAGTCAATACAATATTTTGGTGGCTTTTGTAGTTAAATTAACATGCTCTAATATTATTTTTTAATTAAAAGCTGCCTGGTGTCTGTCCTGTTCAGAAAGCAGCCTAGTGATGGTGCTTAAATACTGTGCACTTAGTCACTGCCAAATGTTGGTGGCTTTTAGCAGTTACATAAATACACTCTAATATTGATTAAAAGCTGGCTGGTGTCTTTCTTGTTCACAATAGGGCCTAACGAAAGTGATTAAATACTGTGCACATACTCACTGCAATGTATTTTGTGGGCTCTTCATTGAAATAAACACACTGTTGTTGATTTTTTTGTTTAAAAACTAGCTGGTGTTTGTATTATTGAAAATATGACCTAGTGAAAGCATTTAAATACTGTGCACATACTAATGTAGATTTTTTATTTAAATGCTAGCTGGTGTTTGTCCTGTTCTAAAGCGGCCTAGTGAAAATGCTTAAATATTGTGCACTTAGTCACTACAATTATTTGGTAGCTTTTTTCAGTTAAATAAAAACACTCATATTCTTTTTTTAAATTAAAAGCTGGCTAGTTCTGCCCTGTTTAAAAAGTGGCCTAGTGAAAGTGCTTAAATACTGTGCATGGAATCAGTACAATATTTTGCTGGCCTATTTCTGGCAAGTTGTACAGTCTAATTCATAATTTTCTTTTTCATGATAAAACATGTCTGATCTCTGCCTGTTAAATTGCAGCCTAATAAAGCTGCTTATGTTCATGCTTCGACTGCATATTTCCTATTCTATTTTTTTGGGTTCCTTGAGTGACACTTCCAACTCTTTTAAAAACACGAGTGTCCACCTTTTCCATTTTGCTATTAATAGCCTCTCTCCACATTGTCATAAGAACACAGGGATGAATTTGAAGCCATATCAAAAAGCTGTTTTATATCAGAAAACCATGTGCAAATGTAGTCAAGAGAACTTCTTGTTTATATAATAAGCTCAATGTTTGAGCTGCCTACCTTATCTTGACAGGAACCCATCATTTACATTTTTGCATACGAACAAGGTGCTGCTTAGGCTTATAACTTTTATATTTTTAAATGGTAGTACTCAGGTTGCATTGTTGTCCTTTCCTGCATTTTCCTCAACTTAACAGGGATTACCCTACAATAAAAAAAGTGAAAAATAAAATAAAAACCGAAATTTAAAAAAATTGAATATCTCAATATAAATTGCTGTTTTAAAAAAAAAGCACAAATACCTACTACATCAGTGTGCAGAATGTCTGAATTTTAAGCCTGGCACACATTGTTTTTTTAATAAAGGAGATTTACTCAATGTCATGACAGCTACAGCAAATAGAGAGGTCAGAATAGGGGTGCTTTTCCACACACCACTGTTGCACAGATCGGTTGACCCAGCCGCCAGGAGGAAATGCAGCAAAAATATTCTTAGCATGAGGAACTTAGTGTTTTCTCTTGGATGGTGACAGTAGAACCCTGAATCATTTTCCTCTTGTATCAGGCAGGAGTGAAATGTCTCTTGAAGCCTCTCCAAAAATGAATCCTCTTCCTCTCAACCAGCACCCCAATGATTCTCCTAACCACCAGCTTGAGTTCTCTCCTCCATTTTCTGCTGCTGGACAGCCTATGCCTAGAGGTTTTCTCCCTGAGGCTATGCCTTCAGTGTGGAATATCCAGCCACCATGAGGAAATGCGGCAAAGAGTTTGTTTGCACCACTTCCTCATAGTGGAGGATTATGGATTCTCTCTTGGATGATGGCAGTAGATTTCCTGAGATTTTCCCCTTGTTTTAGGGAGAGGTGAAATTTCCTCCCTTAAATTTCCTCCTCCTCACCACGGGCACCACCAACCCTCCTCCTCTTAACTGCCAACTTGATGACTCCACTCCATTTGTTGTGGAAAGGCATTCAGCCTATGGCTGTAAGTTTTCCTTCTTCAGCTATCCTTCTAGTGCAGGGGATCCAGTCACCATTAAGAAATGTGTCAAAGAGTTCCTTTGCACTGCTTCCTCCAAGTAGAGTATTTCAGGCCCCCTCTTGGATGGTGGTAGTAGATCCCCAAGATCTACTAACTGCCAGCACCCCCAACACTCATATTCCTCCTCTGCCTCCTGCTGCCTAATAATGTTGCTGGTGGAGAGCAATGATAACTTTCTGTGCAAATTAATGGTAGCAAGCATACGGCCTACTGGGTAAAATAATGATGGTTGAATACCTGAAATGTCCTAGATTGTTCAATTTTCCTGCCTTCTCCAAACTCTTCACCCTTTTGTGAATAATGCTGATAGTTTCACTAGTAGTGTCCAAATATTAGCATAAAACTGTTTCCTTGTTTTGTTGAAAGGTTTGCTTTAAGAATAGTCACTGAAATAGCATGGCTGTCCTTACATTACCCTTGACTGTCTTAAATTAAATTATTATTTCACTATTTTGAGACACACACATATCATCACACATATGTTCCTTTATTGTATAAGCAAGCTCTTTCAGCCGCTGGAAGTAACACATATTTAAGGAATTTGTCAAGAAGTAAAACTGTCTGTCAGCATCTCCTGGGGTAACTGACATCTACGGACACATCATGCCAAGAAAATAACAGCTACATTAAACAATAACTCCTAATAAAGCTTGATGTCTAACACAAGGACTACGTGTCACTTCATGTAATCTCACTATTGCTGAAGCTTCCAGCACTGCATAGCAAATAAATGCTCACCAATGCCACATAAAAAATGAAACACCCTGTACATTTTTTAAATATAAATAAGTATGTATTTATGTATGCAAAAATGTGTTGCATAATTTGACATGCTCTTGTATGTAAAAATAATGTCTCCTATTTGTAGAGTTTTTATGTGGATGATTACATACATGAGATGAAAAACCAGAGCCTCACAATAATAAAAAGGTGTAAACAAAATGAAGACATGACAACACCTTATGGTATAACTAGACCTTAGTGTTTTAAGGGGTAGCCCATAATAAGAGAAGTTTATTTAACAGAACATAGAACTTAAAAACAAAGCCTAGCCGTAGAGCTCATACTACTAAACATTTAAACAACAAATTTAAGCCAGAATTAAATATATCCCTCCAGTTTTAAGCTGAAGGACTAGCCTAAAGGACTAAAATACACCAAGATATCCTGCAAGAGGTCAGTATATTGCTTGCTGAAGCTCTCTCAACTGACACTGACACACTGAGATGCAGTCCACAGTAGCAAGCAACAAGGCTTAATGTCCATCTTCTGCGGGGGCTTTGCTTATTGCTGTAGCCTCTTGTATGTGAGAACTGTGGCCCAAAGTACAGTGATGTCCTCCGGCATTTCCAACGTAAGTGTGCGGTCTGGCCATGAGGAATTCCAGTTGTATCCATTGTATACTCACCTTCATGTCACCATACGTCAAATGCCATGCCTTGCAAGGTTGCCCAAGAAAGGCTATTGACAGAGTTGGTCCAGCGGCTTTAACACACCTTCAAACATACAAGATAGTATAAGAAATTCTTTATGATTGTGAGATATGTTGTTTACAGTTAAAGTGTATCTATAGCTAAAACCTTTTTTTTTAGAAGGGAAAGAGTGAAACCTTCTGCCAGTTTATATTTGCTGTCGCTGCACCATTAGACTTCACTTCCTGTCCAAGAGATACAACAGGAATTGGTAGAAAATTGCCACAAAGGGAAAAAGTGATAGGAACTTCCACCTAAGACAGTAGTCATCTGAATAGGTATCTCCCTTAAAAGATTTACTATCACGTACCTGATGCAGAGACCGGAAGATGAGGAGGCTTCTCTTGCTGCTCGTGTCCTGCAACCCCTGGGGATGGAACAGAAGGCTGCAGGACAGCGAGGAGCACGAGTGCCACGGATGGAAGCAGAAACCGTGCAGGAGACGTCTGGTAGCGAAGTCAGCAGGCCAAAGGTCAAAACCGGGCAGGCAGCGTGGGAACAGATTCAGGCGACAGGAATCGTGGCCCAGAAAGCCAAGAGACAAAGCCAGCCGGGCAGCAAGGTACCAAGACAGAAGGCAAGAGCGAAGTCCAGGAAACAAGCCAAGGTCAGGGGCAGGCAGCTAGCAGCAGAGTGGTCCAAGACAATCCAGGTCAAAACAGGTCAAACAGGAAACAGGAAGCACTAGCTGACAAGACCATCAGCAATGTTGTGAGCTCAGATTTGTTGAGGTAAGATGTCACTTCCTGAGCACCTGCTTTTTGTGTGTCTTCCCGCACACCTTCGGCTGTGCAGGCATGCGCACTATGGTCCGTCTTTGGAGATAAGGTCTTTGCGGGGCCGCCATTCTACCCTTGCATTTACCCTCACTTGCTGTCGTGACAACTGTAAAAATATTGGATTACTCATCACTTTCTGCCCTGGGACTATTAAAACAGAGTGGGTCAATCCACCCAGTGGAGACACAGACAACTATAAAAGCGTGTTCTAATCCATGCACTACCCAAAAATAAAATTAAAAGTTCTAGCTATACAGACACTTTAGGTTAATTCAAATCCATTTTTTAACCAATAAACCAACTTGCTGCTAAATGAAGCATTCATTACCTAGGACCAACATAATCTTATAAATAATGTTTATCCTTTTAAGATTGTTGCAAAGTTTGTTTCCAATTTCATCGCTTTAAAATTTACTGTATATAACACACTGATTACTATATATAAATCTGCTTCACAAAGCTATAAATGTAAACCAAAGCATGACTATGGGGTAATAATACATTATATAAGAGGGATTAGTAATAAATTATATTTATTAAAGGTAATTAAAAGTAAATAAATATACTGAATAATTCAGATACAGAAAGAGAAGTTCAGTACTCAAAGACAATTTATGAAAACTAGTATTGGTCTATAATTAAATGTTATAGTAATTTAAAATGTTCACTTGGACAATACTAAACATAATTAAACAATACATAGATCTGATTGCTTTGGAAGTGAAGTATTTCATCATATACTAAATCATGCAAAATAGAAAAAATGTCCCTCAGCACATGCAGTTATACTTCTTAACTACTCAGGGTTCACCTGAAATGTTTAAACATTAATACAAGGTATTTTTACTTTCAGTGTAAATACTGTGCATCTCTGAGCAGGGCCACATAGTAAAGCTTGCTTCATTGGGGCTGATGGTACGTTTAACACCTACTGGGTAGCAGGTGGGTGGGGGCAACTAAATTAGAAAAAAATACATTTGTTCCTTAATAAATTATTGTCTCTCTATCTACGCAATGTACTTGTCAAGTTTCTTTTGCATAAAGCCACTAGGCACCTTCACCCTAGTCAAGTGGAAGGGGCCATTTGTAGAAATGTGTTGGGGAGAATATGATTTTTTCCTTGTCCTCTCCCGTGACAGCGTTGGTGCTTTAACATTGGCCACTGTGGCAGCACAATTACATATAGGTGGGGAGAGAGTCCTGTCTAAGCTTCAAATAAATTAATTTGAAACTTACACAGAGCTTTGAAGGGAAGGTAAATATAAGCTGTTACAAGGGCTGACATTAAAGGGAACCAGTTTTGTGCTACATAGTCAAAGAACAGGTTCACAGGTTAAGCAAAGAAAGGTGCATGAAAATGTTTTTGACATACTCTATCTCAGGGGTCAGCAACCTTTTACACACCGAGACCAAGCTGGGCACGCGTGCCGGGGGTTGCCGACCCCTGCTCTATCTGATGGATTTAAATGTCAGATTAACAATCAACGGCTCTCATCCAGCAAAGATGCTCTTTTACTCACCACTTAATTATGCTATCAGTATTACTTATTTTATTTTTTGTTCCTCAAATTTTGAAAACCTGATTTTAACCTCTAGCTGAATACTGAAAAATGTCCTGGATGGGAAGGGGGTTTAACACCGCGGATGTCAACTGGTTAAAGGAGCCCAGGGAACTGCACTTTATTTTTGGCAAATCTTACTACTTCTGTGACTTACGTTTTTTAATATAGCCTCTTTTCATCCTTTGCTTCTAGCCTTCTTACTAACTGGGTTTACGTAAAGCAGACAATTCAAAGAGTGCTTTACGGAGCACACAGAGCAATAAACAACCTTATAATAGTAAAAAGGGCATACACACAATAGTGAAATTTTGAGAGAAATCAGCTAAACTATGTAGTTTTTCAGATTGTGGGAGAAAATCATAGCACGCCCCTCTGAGGAAGCCCCTGTGTGGGGAGGAAACGCGTCAGGGCTACGTGTGTCAGCAACTTCCCTGGACACTCGCAAAAGCTCATCCTGCACGCCAGTCCCGGTAGAAGCATATCCCGGCTGGGTCTAGAAGTGCGGAGACGGAGCGCAGCCGGCTCGGATATGGTGTGAGTCTAGCTGAATTGGAACCCTTCAGCAGAGATTGATTAAACAGATCTGACGACTGTTTGCGGTATTTACACAACTTGTGGATCTTGAATTGCACCTGGAATTTTTCACCGTGGAGACTCCTGCTTCTACCGCTTCTGCTGTTTACTGTGCGGCCGCACATATATTTTGAAATTTGAAGTTGAAGTCCGCGGGTTAGTGAGAGTCCCAAGCAAGGGGAGAGGGAAGGGCGCCTACATCCTTTCAGCCCTATCAACATATCCCTCTCTCTGGATCCTAACCACGGCTACCGGACACACTAACTGAAGTGAAAAATTATTCAATCATCCAGCGCTGTGGGATTCGAGCAGGACTGTCTCTCCCCGAGCCGTATGAGTTGTGAGTAACTTTGGATACTTAGTATCCGTATATGAAATATAGTGCATGTATCTGCTTTAACCAGGTCTTTGCCACATTAGTTGGCTTGCAGATCCTTCATGTTACTTTAACTACTGTTCGTTCAAGGGAAGTTTTTTAACTGATTTTAAATGTCTTGTTGTGGATGTATGTATGTATTGTTCATATTCGTTTTTCTATGATTAAATATTAATTTTTTGATTAATTACATGTTATACCTGTTTACTGAACCAGCTCCGAGAAAGGGATTTCTTTAATTAGGGGACAATCCAATTTTTTTACAGAAAATCATAGCAGTTGAGGAAAACCCACATAAACATGGGGGAAAGATACAAATGCCATTCAGACAGAGACTCTAGTAGAAACTGACCCCAGCGTCACCGCAATACAAGCTGATAATATTGAATACTTATCCCTTATGTAACCTATGTAGGTTGTGATAAACCTAAAATGAAATTCCAGTTTTTACAAGGTCTCCTGTTGTATCAAAAATGTAACATCTATAAACAGAAATGGGCATTAAGCAAATGTCATAAGAATATATCACCTCCCCCTAACCAGAGCACTGCAAACCTGAGGGGGGAAAAAAGGGAACAGTTTAAAAACTGACAGAAAAGGAAAAAGAGTTTTTAAATACTAAAAAAGGGTCTAAAAAGGAAGGAAGGAAGCAGAGACAACAAGTATTCCAAAAATCAAGCACTCAATATATCCCAAACAGTTCAAATCCAATTATGTGTGTGTATGGAATTTCAACAACCGTGGCTGCCTGCCTTTGGACACTTAAATATTAACTGTCCTTAATTGGGTTGGGCTGCTTATACCAAGTAGCAAAAAAATTAATTATATTTATTATAAAAAGGCAACATGTGCAACATTAAACATTTCCTTAAATAACAATTCTGAAACACATGTGAAAGGCTTCATAACTACAATTGAAATAACTGTACATGAATAAAAGCCATACAAAAAAGAATGACAAATGAAACGCCCTCTGAGCATCTTATCATCATGGAGATTCACCTGTTTGATTTTTGCTATTACATTCTACAAATAAATGCAGCAGACAATAATGAAAGTTTGCTGTCAATTCTACTTGAGAGCCGGAGGATTTAAAGTGCAGACACCGTTCCCTGTAATCCCATTTCTATGATGGATTCATTGCACAATTCACAATGGGAGTTGTAAAGTAAGCAATGCTGTGGCCTTAGCTGTGAAAGAGGAAGCATGTAAGTTTCAGCTTTGATCGGATGGCTTGATAACAGAGATTTAGTTTGTTTTTATGAGTCTACATTCAGGCCTCTGTAATACAGAGGAGTCTTAAAGTGAAAACTGTAAAGTCTGACCACTAAGCACAAGATAAAAGCACACTAGCATGCAACTGGGGTAGTTATAGAAAAATATGTTTAGGAACTTTTTTGTTCATTGTGACATTTATAGGTTTAAGACATTTCTTCAATCAAAAATGTTGGTTGTAGGTAGATGAGCAGAGGTTTAAAGGCCAACTCCAGCTTGGGAAAAATATCACTGCTCAGTATAAGTAAAATCTATCTCTGACGCTGTTCCCTGCAGACTCACCTGATTGCCAATTTCTTGCTCCTCTTACTGGTTGACATCACCTAGTGCTATTCAAACCAATTTCTGTAAGTTACTATGTGACACCACTCTCTGCATCATTTAGGATCCACCCACCACTGGGGGGAGAATAGGGTGAAGGAGGCATTTGTCACCAGACTGAAAACTCCAGAAAAAAAGGTACGTACACTGATTTTGATTGATTTTTAAGGCTGCAAGGCAAAGGTTGGCAAATTCCTGCCCCCAACTGTGGTGAAACTACATATCTCATCATGCACCTGGGAGTCATGCCTGTGGCTGTCAGATTCTTGCAATGTTTCATGGGATTTGTAATTCCACAGCAGCTGGAGGGCCTAAGTTTACCTAGCACTGGTGCAGGGGTACTCTAGAGCAGAGCCCATAGTTGGGCTTTAATCGGCTTGTTATATCTGTTGGGAACTGCCTGCATTATAATGGGTGCCATAGAGTTAGAAGGGAAACTTTCTGTAGGGGAATACAGAGCCAGGAGGTATAGAAAGCAATTGATTATGCCCAATGGCATCTTACCATACGTGAGATATTAGTGTTGGGGATGAAGTGACCCTTTTATAACCTAACAAAATAATACCTAGAAACATGCAAAAACATAGCCACCATTCAACTTCAGTCAACCTGTCCTTCATTCTAATGGTGTGATTACAATTAACTTCGGAAAGCTTGCATCTGTTTGCTACAGAGTGCTGCACATCAATGCTGGGTAACTATATCATGTTACCAATTGGAAATTGGCAGTGTGGGTCATTGCAGCAGTAGAGTTAGGGCTAGGATGACATTATCAGGAGATAATTAAGTATAGTATATCTGTATCTTAATCTCCAGAATACCATTAACTGTGTTTCATCCCCCTCTAAATATTTAATTTATTACATTTATGCCTCCATAAAAAGCTTGCTGTTAATTCTAACTCCTCTACTATGATTATTGATATTGACAGTGCATGAATAGATAAACAGTTAAAAAGGGGAAAAAAAATTAATGAAGATTAACCGGTGGTTCCAAGGGATGGAAATCACATTTGTTCAATACAAATTCTTACAAATTATGTGAAAATGTATCCAGAGAGGAGGACACAACTCCAAAATGTTTGGCATGTTTGAATGTGCATAAGAATCTGCATTGAGTAAAACAGCTTTCCATGCCTTTGACTTTCAAACCAAGCTTCACTGTCCTTTTTTTGTTTGGGAGTACAAATAATGTAGTTTTGTTTCAGAGTTATTAATAATTAATAATAAAGCAGTTCTCAGAATGATCTGTTGGGTATCCTTTATTCTGGAGAGAGCAATAACACGCAAGCAAGGACACACGGTACGGTAGTGCCATTTATTTGGTATCCTGTATTTACTGATATTGTAAATAAAGATTTCCTTACGTCATTGGAATCATGTATTTTATTGATTCTAGCTCATATAACACATTACCCCATTAGTTCACATGTGATTTCCACTTTGCCATATTTTCACACTTGTCTTCATGAATTGTGGATGTCTTCTGCTGTAGGCTCACTATGGATGAAATTTGTATATGTTTCCTTTTTTTTCATGAAAATATCAGTATAGTTTATGGGATTGAAAGTATGGGGAACCTGCTGTTGTGTCACAAAATCAATTTTGAAATATAGTCTTATTTACTGCCTCCCGTGAATAGTGCTTTTATGATTGTTTTAAGGTGGAATTATTAAAGGTTTGAAGAGGTCAAGTACACTGCGTAATGTATTCGAAGATTGCAGGCCCTTATCAACAGCACTGAAAACAAAAAGCTGGGGATTTCTGTCCAAGGTGAGTAACTTTTCATATTTACTTCTGAGAAATTGTTTTTGTAGACACAGAAAACAAGGGGAAACATGTACTTTATAAGCTTGCGTTCAAGAGGAGTTTTCATTACCACAAATAAAAAAGGTGATGGAAAGGTTACTGCTAAACAAAAATGACACAAGATGGGCAAATAGGATTTAATATGTACATATTTATTCCCTTTATTTATGTGTATATTTTGCTTGGATTCTACCAGGTGTTTCAAACATCATCTTTCTATATTACATGAAAAAACAGTAGCTTGTCTTAGGAAAACAAATACCTTTATTATTAAAAGATAAGTGCAATTAAACACAAATTGCAATTATCTTTTCTGACCCGTTCCCCAGACCTAACACTACCCCCTCCAAGGTATATAACTTGATGTGGCAGCAATGGTCTCCAGTGTCTTTGTACATCCTATTCCAAAACCTTCTATGTACCTGCACAGTATTTCATCCACAAAAACTTCTATGGGGTTGTGCAGGCCAAGGACACTCTTCCCCATATAAGCCTCTTGATTACAAGAGGTCCACCCACTTATAATGAAAACAAAGCACAAGAACAAAACAGCCCTTTTGTGGCAACCAGGATGGGGAGGCTCTAAAGAGGCCCTTGGACCTGTTTCCTACAGGTATGATGAATGTGGACTGGTTATGTATAGATGTATCCAGGTGGAAAATAACTACATATGTCCCCCCTCTTTGTTTATGGGATTGTGAAATGAGAACTAAAAAAAATCTTTGTGATCGGTGAGTTAGTTTTACTTTGACATGTTGGGAGACATAATTATTGCAGATATGATCAGACACATTTTTTTTATAAATTCTTTATTTAAATTTTTCCGTGTACAAAAATTTTTCCCAAAGGGATGTCCAAATATGCAGTACATACATAGCTTCAGTAGCTCCAAATATACATCAGTCCTGGACAGGGAGGGAAGACAAAACGGGTAAAACAAATATAAAACACAGGGAGAAGCATGTGTCGAGATCCAGACCCAGATGGTGGCACAGGGGTGGAGATGCGAGACTTCTACCGTCGGTCTCCGTAGTGTGCAAGGATCTGGGATAATATCAAGTGCGGGAGCAGGACACCCAAAGTCTTCAGGAGGGTCGGGGTCACGACACTCTAGCAGAGGCATGCAATGAAGTTTATCCGGGGTTGTAGAGGGGGAGAGGGTGTTAGCAGAAAACCAAGAGAAAATGTGGTGTAAGATTAGGGGGGGTTGAGGGGGGAGTTGGGAGAGGGAGCAGGTTAAGCAGGGGTAGCAGGGGGAGAGAACCAGTAGTGAAGTCCCGCTTGGCAAGTCATGTCTCGGGGCCTTGCCGTAGGGCTTCATATGCTGGAGAGTGGAGGAACTCAATCCAGTAGAACCAAGTCTTTCTAAACCTGTCTGAGGTGTCACGGAGGGAGCTGGTAAGGTCTTCCATAAGGTAAATGTCATGTATCCTATCGAGCCATTGGGGTACGGTGGGTGGTTCGGGGCTCTTCCATAGGGCTGGGATACACGCTTGGGCTGCGTTGACTAGATGGCGGACGACGGATTGTTTGTAGGTCTTGGTCGGTATGTCATTATGGTGCAGGAGGAAGAAGGCCGGGTCGCGGGGCACCGGGAGGTCCGTGAACTTTTGGGTGATGGAGCGCACTTGGTACCAAAATGCGCTGAGTGAGGGGCATGACCAGAGTATATGTAAGATGTCCGCTGAAGGAGCACAACATCGCCAGCAGGTATCTGGAGTTTGGGGATACATGGAGTGTAGAGTTTGAGGTGTCCTGTACCACCTGGTGACCAGCTTGTATCCAGACTCCTGGTACTTATTGCTGATGGAGGATTGGTAATACAGCGTAAGCAATTTCGTGCGTTCCCCCGGGTCGAACTGGATCCCCAGATCCTCCTCCCACCTTGCGAGAAACCACAGGTTGTCAGGAGTGCTGCCAGAGAGCAGGAGTTTATAACAGAAGGACAGGGCATGGCGGGCTGGGCCGTCACTGGAGCATTCAGATTCGAATGAGGTCAATGGTCTGGAGAGTTGAGTTGGAGGAGGGAGGGAGTTCAAGAAGTGGAGCAGTTGCATAGTGCGCCATGGATCTAGAAGCGGAGAGCCGGGGCAAGGAGTTAATGTAAACAAAGTGGGCCACGAGGTACCGTGCAGGAAGTGGGTTGCTCTACAACTACTGGGGGTTCTGAGGTTGAGGAGACGTTTGTCGTCTATCCCCGGAGGGAATGCCGGGTTTCCTAGAACTGGGATCAAAGGAGATGGCAAGGGCGACAGGGAGTACTGAGAGAAGGCAGATCGGGCTATTGTTAGTGTGGGCATGATGGTGGGGTGTGAGCGAATGGCAGGGAGGGTGGGGGACGAGCACCAAGTTAGACCCGATAGTGGCACTGGAGAGAAGGATTGCTCAAGGCCGGTCCAGAGCTTCAAGGTTCGGTGGCGACACCAGTCCAGTACTCGTGTCAAGTGGACAGCAATGTAGTAGAGGTGTACATCTGGTAAACCCATCCCACCAGAGCTTTTAGGTAAACATAGAAGGTGGTTTTTGACTCTAGGAGGCTTGCCCGCCCATACAAAGCTGGTGAAAAGGGATCGAATTGATCGGAAGAAGGAAGAGGATATCTTGATAGGGAGGGCTTGGAGAGGGTATAGAAGTCGGGGAAGAACGATTTGTTTCAAGATGTTACAACGTCCCATCCATGAAAAGGTCCCTGCGGTCCATTGCTTAAGGTCGGAGCTAATGGCAGACAGTAAAGGGGGAAAGTTGAGGGAGAAGGTCAAAGCGGGGTTTTTAGGAAGCTGAATGCCCAGATACTTCAGAGAGGTGGGAGACCACTTAAAAGGGAAGTTGTCGAGTACCCTCCAAAGGCGAGGTCCCGTGAGGGAGAGATGCATGGCCATAGATTTATGGGAGTTCACAAGAAAATTCGAGAGTGCACCATATCGCCCAATTTCCGCCAAGAGCACCGGGAGAGAAATGTCGGGGGAGGCGAGCAAGAACAAGAGGTCATCCGCAAAAGCTGCACCTTATGCTGGACGGGGCCAATTTGCACTCCTCGAATGTCAGGGTTAGAACGGATGGTGCGGAGGAAGGGTTCTAAGGAGAGGACGAAGAGGAGGGGGAGAGGGGGCAGCCCTGACGTGTACCGTTGGTGATGGAGAAGGAGGGGGACAACACCTTGGCGAATAGTTTTGTGTCCACATTGAGTCGTGAGATGGGTCTGTAGCTGGGACACAAGGTGGGATCTTTACCTTCTTTGGGTATTACCGAGATATGGGCCAAGAGCGATTCAGGCGGGATATCGGCGCCGTCTCGAAGGGAGTTGAGAGCCCGTAGAAAGTGTGAGGAGAGATGTGGCAGGAACTGTTTATAATAGGTGAGGGTAAAGCCGTCTGGTCCGGGGGCTTTGCCAGTTTGGGTGGATTTGATAGCGGATTCCAATTCGGCGGAAGTGATTGGGGATTCCAAGAGTGAACTGACGGAGGGGTCGAGGGAGGGCATGTTGGATTTGGCAATATAGTCGGTGACTCGTGATGGTCGGGATTGAGAGGGGGTGGCGGAGGGGGTGGATGGGGGATGAGACAGATTATAAAAGGGACGAGTAATAGTCACTAAATGCAAGTAAGATTAGGGGGGGTTGAGGGGGGAGTTGGGAGAGGGAGCAGGTTAAGCAGGGGTAGCAGGGGGAGAGAACCAGTAGTGAAGTCCCGCTTGGCAAGTCATGTCTCGGGGCCTTGCCGTAGGGCTTCATATGCTGGAGAGTGGAGGAACTCAATCCAGTAGAACCAAGTCTTTCTAAACCTGTCTGAGGTGTCATGGAGGGAGCTGGTAAGGTCTTCCATAAGGTATATGTCGTGTATCCTATCGAGCCATTGGGGTACGGTGGGTGGTTCGGGGCTCTTCCATAGGGCTGGGATACACGCTTGGGCTGCGTTGACTAGATGGCGGACGACGGATTGTTTGTAGGTCTTGGTCGGTATGTCATTATGGTGCAGGAGGAAGAAGGCCGGGTCGTGGGGCACCGGGAGGTCCGTGAACTTTTGGGTGATGGAGCGCACTTGGTACCAAAATGCGCTGAGTGAGGGGCATGACCAGAGTATATGTAAGATGTCCGCTGAAGGAGCACAACATCGCCAGCAGGTATCTGGAGTTTGGGGATACATGGAGTGTAGAGTTTGAGGTGTCCTGTACCACCTGGTGACCAGCTTGTATCCAGACTCCTGGTACTTATTGCTGATGGAGGATTGGTAATACAGCGTAAGCAATTTCGTGCGTTCCCCCGGGTCGAACTGGATCCCCAGATCCTCCTCCCACCTTGCGAGAAACCACAGGTTGTCAGGAGTGCTGCCAGAGAGCAGGAGTTTATAACAGAAGGACAGGGCATGGCGGGCTGGGCCGTCACTGGAGCATTCAGATTCGAATGAGGTCAATGGTCTGGAGAGTTGAGTTGGAGGAGGGAGGGAGTTCAAGAAGTGGAGCAGTTGCATAGTGCGCCATGGATCTAGAAGCGGAGAGCCGGGGCAAGGAGTTAATGTAAACAAAGTGGGCCACGAGGTACCGTGCAGGAAGTGGGTTGCTCTACAACTACTGGGGGTTCTGAGGTTGAGGAGACGTTTGTCGTCTATCCCCGGAGGGAATGCCGGGTTTCCTAGAACTGGGATCAAAGGAGATGGCAAGGGCGACAGGGAGTACTGAGAGAAGGCAGATCGGGCTATTGTTAGTGTGGGCATGATGGTGGGGTGTGAGCGAATGGCAGGGAGGGTGGGGGACGAGCACCAAGTTAGACCCGATAGTGGCACTGGAGAGAAGGATTGCTCAAGGCCGGTCCAGAGCTTCAAGGTTCGGTGGCGACACCAGTCCAGTACTCGTGTCAAGTGGACAGCAATGTAGTAGAGGTGTACATCTGGTAAACCCATCCCACCAGAGCTTTTAGGTAAACATAGAAGGTGGTTTTTGACTCTAGGAGGCTTGCCCGCCCATACAAAGCTGGTGAAAAGGGATCGAATTGATCGGAAGAAGGAAGAGGATATCTTGATAGGGAGGGCTTGGAGAGGGTATAGAAGTCGGGGAAGAACGATTTGTTTCAAGATGTTACAACGTCCCATCCATGAAAAGGTCCCTGCGGTCCATTGCTTAAGGTCGGAGCTAATGGCAGACAGTAAAGGGGGAAAGTTGAGGGAGAAGGTCAAAGCGGGGTTTTTAGGAAGCTGAATGCCCAGATACTTCAGAGAGGTGGGAGACCACTTAAAAGGGAAGTTGTCGAGTACCCTCCAAAGGCGAGGTCCCGTGAGGGAGAGATGCATGGCCATAGATTTATGGGAGTTCACAAGAAAATTCGAGAGTGCACCATATCGCCCAATTTCCGCCAAGAGCACCGGGAGAGAAATGTCGGGGGAGGCGAGCAAGAACAAGAGGTCATCCGCAAAAGCTGCACCTTATGCTGGACGGGGGCCATTTGCACTCCTCGAATGTCAGGGTTAGAACGGATGGTGCGGAGGAAGGGTTCTAAGGAGAGGACGAAGAGGAGGGGGAGAGGGGGCAGCCCTGACGTGTACCGTTGGTGATGGAGAAGGAGGGGGACAACACCTTGGCGAATAGTTTTGTGTCCACATTGAGTCGTGAGATGGGTCTGTAGCTGGGACACAAGGTGGGATCTTTACCTTCTTTGGGTATTACCGAGATATGGGCCAAGAGCGATTCAGGCGGGATATCGGCGCCGTCTCGAAGGGAGTTGAGAGCCCGTAGAAAGTGTGAGGAGAGATGTGGCAGGAACTGTTTATAATAGGTGAGGGTAAAGCCGTCTGGTCCGGGGGCTTTGCCAGTTTGGGTGGATTTGATAGCGGATTCCAATTCGGCGGAAGTGATTGGGGATTCCAAGAGTGAACTGACGGAGGGGTCGAGGGAGGGCATGTTGGATTTGGCAATATAGT
>NW_017306338.1:2397261-2399044 GCF_000935625.1 Nanorana parkeri
GGGGGGGGGGGATGGGGGATGAGACAGATTATAAAAGGGACGAGTAATAGTCACTAAATGCAGTGGCTATGTCTGCCGGTGAAGTGGACTTGCTCCCCGTAGAGCGGGTGATGGTCGGGATGTGAGTCCGGGAGTGTTGTTTACGAAGAGCGCGCGCTAGATATTTGCCACATTGGTTTCCATATTCGTAGAACGACCGCCTGCATTTCGTCAGGGAAGCTTTAACCTTGGTAAGGCAGAGAGCTCGAAGCGTCTCTCGAAGGGAGGTCAACTGAGACCCTACTGTGCCGTTCACGGAGGCCTTATGGCGGGATTCCAGAAGGTGTATCTGGGTCATGAGATCAGTGATTCGTGCGAGGCGTTGCTTCTTGAGTCTGGCACCATGGGCTATAAGGGAACCCCGTATGGTCGCTTTGTGGGCTTCCCACACGGTATAGGGAGGTACATCAGGTGTGTCATTTTCCTGGAAGAAGAACTGTAGTTCTTGTTCGACAGATGTCAAGACAGTCGGATCTTGTAGCAAGGAATCATTCAGCTTCCATTGCCAGGGGCCAGGGGGGACGGCCGTCAAGAGAGAGGGTAAGTAGGATAGGGGCGTGGTCCGAGAAAGTGATATTACCTATATCTGTAGATGTGACTCGTGGAAGCTGGCTGTGGTGAAAAAAAAACTAAATGCGTGTATAACGCTGATGAAGATGGGAAAAAAAGTGTACTCTCTCGCAGAGGGGTGTTGGATGCGCCAGACATCCGTCAGTTGGTGGTCAAAGAGACAGCGCTTGATGTAGTTCAGCTTATTGTAAGAGAGGTGGGAGGAGGATGCGGAGGAGTCCAGACTGGGGTCAAGGACAAAATTGAAGTCTCCTCCCAGGACCAGGAGGCCGTCTCGGAAATCAGCCAGGAGGGACAGGACACGGGTCAAGAATGGGATCTGGTCATTAGGTAGATACAGATTGGCGAATGTAACTATCTGGGATCCAATAGTGCCCTTCACGAAGAGCACCCGGCCCTCTTCTCCCGCATATTGATCCGTTTCCGTCCAGGGGAGTCTGCGGGACAGGACAATACTGACCCCACGAGAGCGTTTGTCAGGAGAACTACTGTGATAGACCGTAGAGTAACGGTGGTCAGTTAAACGGGGGATCTGGTCCGTTTGGAAATGGGTTTCCTGAAGTAGAGCTACTTCAACGCCCTGGCGGTGGAGCTCCCGCAGGATCATAGTGCATTTTTCGGGAATGTTAAGGCCCTTGGTGTTCAAGGATAAGACCTTAAGGTTAGACATGACCCTGAGGCCAGAAGGGGAGAAGCAATAAGAGAGGGGAAGGGAGAGGGGCGGCAAGGGGGAAGGGGGATAAGTGAAGGGGGGGGGGAGAGGAGGAAAGAGAGTAAAAAGTGTGGGATGGGCAAAAAGCAGATGAGTAGGGGGACAGGTATAACTACAGAGCTGGGTTACCAGCAGTTCGGATTGTCACCGACTCCGAGGGAGCAGCAAAGGAGCTCCCGGGATCGGGGCAGAGCCGATATCCTATGTGGGGAGGCTACGGCTAGCAAGCAAAGAGGCACTCTTTGAGTGGGGAGAGAAATAGATGAGGTGCTACCACCTGGGTTACTGGAAGGTATTGGGTGTTAGAGCTCCAATGTGGTCACATCTAAAATTAAAGACACAATCCTAAAGGGCATCATCCAGACTTAGTGCATTAAATACAACAGTTCAGTATTAGAACTCAGCAACTGAAAAACTGAGAAAAACTTGAAAAGGGGGGCAGCCGTGTGACATTCAGGATAA
>NW_017306338.1:2399070-2399776 GCF_000935625.1 Nanorana parkeri
GGGATGGGGGGACCGAGGGGGGGGAGGGGAAGATGGGATGGTATGGATCGTGGGGAGCCCGGAGCCAACAGCTGGCACCCAGATGGGTGGTTAACTGTCACAGAAAGGTCAGCTTCCCTGGAATGGCCCGAGCAAGGTGAGCCGGGGCGAATCTTCCACGGATATTCACAGGGCGCGCCAACATATTAATAAGGCATTACAACAGCGAAAACCCAGACATCCTTTGGTGTGGAGGGGTGTCACAGAGGACACACTGCCGGGGGTACACGGAGGTCCCGTGCAAACAACAGGGAGGAGGGAGAATGGAGTGGGTGTCCGGAGCAGCTCCACTCAGGTCAGGGAGCAGCTACCTCCAAGGAGGTTACAAGCATGGAGAGGGTATCCAATCGGCCTGTCACGGTCCCCCAATGAGCAAGGTTCTATGCGCCATCCACTGTGATGTGCGTCGGGGAGGAGTGGGTCGGAAGGCCTAAGTCATGAGGCCTGGGGTAGCAGGAAGGGTCGTGGAGTGGGTCAGCATCAGAGGGGTGTGCACGCATTCAAGGTAGGTCTAGAAGGGGGCCTATGTCCCAGATGTGGATCACCGCCCCTGCAGAGTGTTCCAATGGGCACGGCCGTGAGCATAGCAAAAAACAAAAGGGGGGGGGGTCCGCTCCGGTATCCGCTGGAGTCTGTTCCGAGAGTCCCCCTTGGAGAAAGGGTAAGG
>NW_017306338.1:2399802-2484049 GCF_000935625.1 Nanorana parkeri
TCAAGGTTTGTTGGTGGTCGGTGCATGCGGAGCCAGTCTAGGCCGGTTCCGGGAGGGGCTCCGGCGGCGTCTACGTTGAGGCATAGGGCGAGATTCAAAATCCAGGTCGAGGGCCAGCCAGTCAGGTACATCGATGGGTTCCGCGTCCAGGAAGAATAGGTCAGCCAGTTGGAGTGGATGGCGGATATTGAAGGTCCGGTTGTTCCTACGGACGTTAAGGCTGAAGGGGTAGCCCCAGGTATACAGGAGTCGTGCGAATCACTGCTAGGAGGGGTTGCAGAATCCTTCGCATGTGGAGGGTGCAACGAGACAGATCTGGCAGGATGGAGATGTCCGCTCCGTCGATGGGAACCGGGCCCTTCTGCCAAGCTTTGCGCATTATCGCTTCTTTTTCCGCAAAGAAATGTATGCGGCAAAGGACGTCCCTAGGCCTCACATAACCATCAGGTCTGGGGTTGCCAATGCGGTGTACGCGGTCTATCTCCAATGGTGAGTCCGGGGCCTTGTCCAAAATCGCGTTGAGGATGGCGGTCACAGTCGGGCGTAGACCTGTCAGAGTAGTAGCCTCCGGGAGCCCCCGGAGCTTGACGTTGTTCCGTCGGGTTCTGTTCTCGAGGTCATCCTGTGCGATCAGGATGTCTGTGAGGTGGCGGTCATAGGAGGCCGAGTCCGACTCTAGGCGCTCAACCCGCTGTGCCAGACTTGCCTGATCGTTGGACAGGGTGGAGACTGCAGCTTCCAGATGGAAGACGGATTTGTGAATGCCGGCAATGTCCCTCTTCAATGCGTTCTTCATTTTGGAGACAATGGCGGCCATATCTTGCCTCGTGGGGAGGGAGAGCAAGATGGCGGAGATCTCATCGGTGGAAAGGGTGGAAGACGCGGTCAGGGTCTGCATCGGTGTAGGCGTGAGCGGGAGGTGAGGCTCTTCGATGGGACTGGAGCAATGCGGAGGGGCGATCACCAACGGGGGTGCGCGGTCCTTGGGGTCTGTGCCTTGCGTCCCGGGGGTCATGAGGCCCTTAGATGAGCTGCGGGTTGAGGAGGCAGGTGTGGATAGAAAGCGCTGCATGGACGTCTGGGAGCGTTGGTCTTCATTAGAACGTGATTTGGTCTTCTGTGACATCAAAAGCGAGGGTTTGGGAAGCCGTGATCAACTGAAAAGTCTCAGGTGGTAGCAGAGCTCAAGCAATGTGCTTCCTTACGCCGCCATAGCCAAGCCACGCCCCCCATCAGACACATTTATTTATGGTTTCTAGATGCTTCAAAGATAGATCAGATGAATTAACAACATTATTCACATTCTTTGAATGAATGAACAGCAAAAAAACAAAAACAATTGGGGCAAAAAGTGCATAAATAGCTTTCAAATCCACCTTACTCTTTGAAGATGTATGTATGGAGATACTCTTATATCCTTCTGTGATCCTTGATTAATTGATTTTCTTTCTATTGCAAGATCTCCTGATAATCTCTTGAGGTCCCTTGTTTCCTAGAGGAACTTGAACATTGCACGCATGGAATTATTAATTTTATTATTAGATCTTGTAACAACATTTTTGTGAGTCTAGTGCTGTGGAAATTATTGTATGTTTTTGTATATTTTAATGCTAACATATGCAAATGTATACATCACAGATATCCACCCAACTTTGTGTCGTGAATGCATCGAGTTGCCTTTGCTATATATATTGAGATATCTGGAACACCAATGTTGTTTGTTATGATATGTTAACCAACATGTAACCCTTTGGTTAGAGGCTAAGGTAGAATTAGAATTGAATGTATAATTTAGAATATTTTAACAACATTAAGAAAATGGATGTTTAATAATATTTTATGACAATTCTTTGTGCCCTAAAGGTCCCATTTAGTTTCTTTTGTTTTTGGGATTGATTGTTTAAGATTTAGGAATGTAGCAAATTTTTGTGGGCATCCATATAAATTAAAATCAGATATAATTTATTATAAATTACTCCGGGGTTGCACTAGGAGAGTGTTGATATAGGATGCTCCCATATTTACTAACTATTGACCCTATTGTTGGTACTTGCCTTGTACCTTTCACCTAAAGCTGAAAGTATAGAAAAACAGTGGAAAAAACTAAGCCAACGTAAAAGAAAGAAACATTAGTTCTGCACACAAATTTATGTATGTCCGAATATAGTTTTAGTTTATTCGGGCATATAATAAATTCATTATTTCGGATTCGGACGAACCCCCAAATCAACTGAATTTCATTGATTTGCAGGTTCGTCCAAATCAGATTGCACATGTCTAGTGGGATCTAACAAATATGGTATTTACACTTTACAATGGTGTTCCTTCAACCGGTTAGCAAGAAGCTTACGTGCTTTACTCCCGTTGCTAGAGTAATTAGATTTAAGTCTAAAATTTTGTTTCTCAAATTGATCCAGTAAGACCAACCTGAGTTCAGTCCTCAAATTCAATAGGGTGGAGGTGGTGGCAGTGGTAGGTTAGGATTTATTTTAGGTTTCTAATGAATTAATCTGTGATAGTATTTGAGTAAGGCATTGAGACCTCTGCTCCCATTTTCTTAAAACTCCTCTTATATATGCCTTGTGCGCATTCCACAAGCAGAAGGCATCATCAACTGAAGAATCATTTAACTTGAAAAATTCCTTCAGATTATCTCCTATAAGCTTTTTGTTGTGAGGTATTAAAGACACATTATTAATCCATATAAAAACATCAGAAGAAGGAATGCAGTCGGGCACAACTACAGGAACAGGAAAGTGGTCAGACTACATGATGTTAAACATGTCGGATCCAAATGTTTTTCAATGGAGACATTTATTTACTAAAAATAGGTCAATTCTGGAGTAGGAAAAGAAAAGAAAGTACAATTCTTCTCTGAAGCATGTAGACAGCGCCAGACGTCATATAAATTCTCTTTCTGGAGCAACAATTGCAGTGAGGAGGAATGTCTCTTGGAGACATTAGAGGAGTCAAGAGAGGATTCAGGTACTAAATTAAAGTCTCCACATATAAGAGAATATCCTTGGCATAGCTTGGAAAGTTGCTTAAAGTGACATTAAACCCTCAGATTTTTTAACATAAAGCTGCACAGGGAAGTTCTTCCCAAGCATGAGAAGACATGATGATTTAAAAGGAAGAGCAGCAAAGAGAAGGGAAACAACCATGGATTACAGTAAGGCACACATTACAGTATTGGTTAATGTTAAAAAATCTGAGGGTTTAATGTCACTTTAAAGAGTTTATGTAGAAAACAAATCTGGTGTGTATTGGGAGCATATAAACAGATGATAGTGTAAGTCACCGATTTGATAGAGTACACCAGTATTTTGTAGCGATCATTGGGATCACAAAAAGAATCAATAGAGGAGAAGTGACTGAGTCGCTAATAGCTACCATGACTCCACGTGTTTTATTAGGAGAACTGGCTGTTAACATGTGTGGGTAATACTTGTGCGTACATAGCGGTAGCTGAAAGACTGGAAATTAGTTTCTTGGATGCAGAGGACGTCAGATGCTCATAATTGTGCCTTTTTTCATAAAGAGCGCCTCTGAGCTGGATGATTGAGACCTTTAACATTTAGTGATAAAAACGTGACAGGAGGGCCATATCAGCTATGCATGTTGAATTATACTTACAAGACATGAGTGAATGAGAAAAACTCTCTGAGGGGAATTTATCAACACTGGAGCCGACAAAATCTGGAGCAGCTAGACCTGCGTTTTCGGGATGCTAGACGCCAATCAGAGTCAACCTTATTCAGAGTCGGTGCCTTTGTAGGACTAGGCTCAGTGATTGGAAGGATGTCCCATTCTTTAAGGAGAGACAGACCTTTTTTGATAGTAGATATAGTGAAAGATTTATTTTCTTTAGTCAGAAGAAGCTTGGTTGGGTAGCCCCAGTGATAAGAAATTTGATGGTTTCTGAGAGCTTTGGTAATTGAAAGGATACTTTTCTGAGCATCATAGTATGTTGAGGCAGGCCAGCAAAAAAATTGCAGATCTGCATAACATGTAGGAAGAATGGACGTGTCTCGCAGAATGTTGGGAAATCTCCTTTACATGGAAAAAATGAACACGCATCAAAACATCCCTGGGTAACTTCTCCGGTACATTGGCAAGCTTAGGGAGATGGTGGATTTGATCTATAACAAGATCTGATCGGGAGAGGTCTGGAAGCACTGAGTGAATAAGTGCTTGAGCATATTGTTGCAAATCAGCCTGGGTATGTGAATTCAGGTATGCAGTGGACCTTTAGGTTATTCAGCCATGATCCATAATCAAGATCACAAAGCTTAGCCTTCATCCACTCTAGATCATCATCTCTGGCACTGTGAGAATCTACAAGGTCATTAAATGTATTTGTGAATTCTCCCATCTTATTTTCAATGTGGGTGACCCTGTCTCCACTCTGATGTAATTCAGACTTAAACTGAGTAATTGAGGATTGCATATTGGTATTGAGAGAGCTTCTCAGTGAAATCAGCATGTCCTTGAGCGTGAGTCAGTCAAACTAGCTGATTTGTAATAGAAAAGTCATCAATCGGCTCTATTGGCTCCCTGGTGTCATCCAGGGAAGTGTTAATAATGCTTACCTGTCTCTGGGCCTCCGTGGATGATGAGGGCTGCAGTCTGTAAGGGAATCCGGCTGAGGAGAGGAATTAAGGGAGCCTGGTCCCGTTCAGAGAGGCATCACAGGAGGAGTGGATCAAGTCATCAGTGGAAGCACTAGATGGAAGACAATGAGAGGAGCCAGTGCCATCTTGGCCATGCTGCCGGTGCGGTAAGTTTGTGTGGGTGGCCGCCCTCTTTCTTCTTCTTCGTCATCGCTGAGAGCTGGAGGAGAGTATAGGCTACCTGTCCGGTATATGTGGAGACCTGCAATGCTGAGAATACTGCCTCAAGGCTCACCGCTGCCCAGGGCTCTACAGTCCAGTGTCCGCATTGCTCAAGCTCTGGTCACACCCCCCTGCCTTACTTTATTTTTAAAAAACTGCACAGTACACAGCACAAAAGAAAATTCAATTTACATACAACCATTTTTTTTACATAGAATAATGCATGTTGACAATTATACAATAACAGGCAGACAAGTAAGACATACAAAACAGTATAAACATGGAAATGGTCCATAATAGACAAAACCAGCTTAAAATTGTTTGATAACATTCCTCTACAAATGATGTATGATACAAAAACAATCTTCAGTCTGATAGAGATGGTGGAAATGCAAGTTTTCCAAATCTCAGAAAACTTTTGTATAGGATTTTTTATGAGATGCAAACCTTGTTTCCTGGATAATAGAGATAAAAGAACATTAGCGGTGAATAGTTGGGTTGTAGAGAGGGAGGTTGTGAGTGGGCAAAAAGAGATTACATTTTACTGGGTATGAGGATCTCCTTCCATGGGGTATCCTCCTGCACCTTTCTTTTGACTTCCTGGAAGAATCTGTGCGATATCCTCCTGCTGATTTTGGTAGTGACGGCCAGGCAGAGCAAACTACAGGTCACATAGGAGCAAAAGTATGTGGTGAATGGTGGGGCCAATGAGAAGGTTTCTAAAAGGGAGAAAAAACCTACTTTAGCTCCACAGAGTATCTTCCTGTTGCATCCTTTGGACTTGCCAGGGAAAACTGTGAGGCACAAAGCTGAAACTACCCTCTTGGAAAAGGAAAGAAGGTTTGTCTCAGGAGATTGTGTTGATTATCATTGACTACAGTAGGTGACAAGGATAAGGTAGACAAAAAATGTAAAGAAAGTGAAATATTGTTGAAAAAACTTTGTCAAGTTACTTTCACTGTTACTTTTATTTTCCAACACTTTCCCAGCATATTATGTTAAAATTTATGAATTAACATCTAACCTCCTACTTGCACAGAAGCCATATAAATAGAATGGCAGAGCTGTTTACAACTACTGAATTAATTCATTTCAGGTAGTCAGAAAACAAATCTACTTAGAGAGCACAAGAATATGGAGAGGGGAAGTGTGCTGTGGGTTGGGTGGGCATTCTCATTCATTAGTTGCCAGTGGGCCAACAGTGATTAGGAGGTGGCTTGAGTTAGGGCAAATGATGAGCAGAAGTGACTGCAGAGATTGTGGGAAGTTTAGCCATACTCCATTAGGCCTTTGCCTTTTTGTATGCAGGCTTAGTGCAGTAACATTAGTGATGTCAGTGCCGGACCTTTTTCAGCTGAACTGCACAGGGTAGGCACATATGTACATAAGTTGTCACACAAGGATTTGAGGTGTTGTAGGAGGTGGTCATGTAGAGAGCCAGGAGAGATCCTGTCCGGGTTTATGTGTCACCCAGATTCCTGTCCTACACCTTAGAGGACCTCTAGTCAGCCCCAGGTTTTACACCATGCTTCAATGGCAATTTGGTACAGGGGAGGCAAACAGACAGCGCTCTGGAGCCAGGGGAGCAGACAGACTTAATCTGCTGGAGTATGTATCATACTGCCTCTTACATTCCTGCTCAATGAGTATAATAAAAGTCACTCCACTGTGTCAGTGAGGACAAATAGCCCCATCATTGATGTTAGTGAAAAATTAGGTCCCATTGTTTGTGTGTGCGTGAGAGCAAGAATAAACCCCATTTCTGGTGAGAAACAAAATATAAGCCCCAGTGTATAATATAAGCCCCGCTACTACCCTATACAGGGTTTGCCATCCTGCTAGACTGCCCAGGGAACAGACACTGCCAGTCAGTGTCCACAATTGCAAGGCCCACAGGATCTGGGACACTTGGCATATAAAATTGTGTCCTGGGTCAAGTTTCAGTTGCAGGGCTGAGTATTCAGAAAAAAAGACTCTTGATATGAAAGCAGCAAGAGAACCTGTTGTGTGCTGCTAGGTAGTGTGGTATGAAGTATACACGACTTAATTAAACATGTGAAGGAAACTCACTAAATGTAGCTGAGGCTGCATGTAACAAACAGAGATTAAAGCAAACCAGTACTTTGCCCACATTTATGGCAGTAACATGATTGCACAGGGCTAAGCAAGCTCCTTGTTTACATATGTGTCAGCTCTCAGGATTGGTACTTAGCCACTTATGAATCCCGCATTGCTTTATAAGGTGGATGCAAAAGAGAGGATCATGTGTTTCCACCATACCCTGAGGTATGTGGTATTCTCAGCACTTCAGTGGCAGGGGAGCATGGGAAAGGTCTTTACGGACATTTTGTGTCTTTCACAAAGTGAATACGTTACAATGCCTTGTATGGAAAATACTCAGCTTTGATTTAAGAATCCTACATTCTGTAAGCCTTTTTATATTTTGCTCATTTACATCAGATATATTCCATGACCACTTTACCTGAAATAACTAAGTAAAGTGTAACCACATTCTGAATCAGCCTGAAAATGGCTTTTCTATGAGCCATAAGATACAACTCAAATAATACAGTACTACATTTTTTAATGTAAATGCTTTTGGATTTAAAGGGATCACAACTGATTTCTCAAGTTTCAAGTCTGAAGTTTTCTAAACTTATTCACACTACGTATTCTGCAACAATAAACTGCAGGAACTGCACAGGAGCAGGGAGCTGTATGTTGTTACTTAGGACTTAGTATATTAGCTATTTGTAAACAATTTAACTAGCTGGAAACAAATGACATACTGTTTAAGTAGGTGTAAACCCAGCACTGGATGGTGGGTGTGGCCAAATTGCTCCAAAAGTGGGAGGGTCTTAAAAGGACATGGTTAAATATAACTCGCTGTATACATGTACCACATATGCCACAGTCCTTGTATCCACACAATATGCTTCAATTACTGTGCCACAAGCGAGAGTCTAACCGATGCATATAACAATCAGCACAATCATTTAAAAAAAATTTAACTTTTCCATTGCATATGCTTTTCAGCCTACCTTAAAGAAGAACTGCATACAACTGCAATGACCATAAAACAATACACTACTACATTTAAAATCTCCAGATTTTGTTTTTTAAATTAGCCTTTTAATTGTTTGTTCCACATACTTTGGACATTAGCATTGTTCCAAAGAAATGACTAAATAATTTTCCTATCGGCATACAAATGCTGTACTAATTATTTTCTTTGCATAATAAACCACTAACTGTTTTCAACCACATCTGTAAAGTTTACATAAAATGAATTATGTTGTTTTTATACACAGAAACATTTGCTGCTTTCTGAAAGAAAATAATCCCTGGTATATTTGTCAGTAGTTTTTTTGTTAATGTCAGTATGCATAGCAGAAACAAGTTAAAAAGTATCTTCATCAAATGAATACCATTTCACTTTGCCAGTCCATATGTCATATTCAATGTTTTCTCAAGTACAGATCAAAGAGTCTAATCCTATATTGTAGAAAATAACCACGGTAACACTTCTTTTTAAACTTGTTTTAGAACATATAGACAGAAATTCTTATTTTGTTGCACATTAATTTGACAAGACAGCCAGTTAAAGCAGTGAGCAAGAAACTTCTAATCCACTTTTATCTACAGTTCATGGCACTCATTCTGCCTAATGCAATGGCCTATTGATTTTCTTCCTTGTGTCTTTCCATTATGTCATGAGAAGGGTTAGAAAACATAAGTCTAGAGTATGTACAGTACAATTCTTTTCATCTGACAGGTCAAACAGGTGGCTTAAGTAGACATCAGGAAACAGAAATTGCGCATTACATTCCAGCACACAGGAAAGGTAGCTGGAACTGCTAAAGCCTAATTAAATACTGGCTAATTCAGAAAAAAAAATGTAGAGGGCTTGACACATCAGACTTAAAAAAAAAGTGATTTTACTCATTTCTAGTCTTAATATCAACTGCAGATTCATTTATGCATTAGATCATTGGGTATATGTGAGTTTTTACAGTAATACATAATTTTTTTAGTTTAAAGTTTGTATAAGTGCCATATACCCCAGTCCAACAGTTTATACTGTACAGTGTATTTGTGAATATCCAACAAGTCAAGGTTATCTTCCTTTCTCAATCTGTTCTTACTTTGTGGATACCTTCAAAGCTGATTTTAAATATTGTGGATCTTTATAACTGCTACATTTTAGACTAATCAAAAGACAAAATGGAAACAGTTAGACATTGGCTTTCAACCGCTTGCAATAAGCAGACTACTGTTTGCTAAGTTCTGATTGGTTGTTGTAGGTTACTGCACAGTATTGTCCTGTAAGCGATATATTTGAAAGGCCTACTTGATGTGCGTAGCACTGGTTAATTTTACATAACAATAAAACACCCTGAAAGGCTTCAATGAACCTTAAAGCCCATATCTCGGCAAACAAAAAACAAGTGCTTGTTTTGTCTAGGGAAAACTATTAAAGCTGTTTTAATTACCTGATACACAGCCCCATCGGCTTCCTTTCTGGCTGCTAGATTGGTCTCAGCCTCTGGGATCAGGTACGTAAAGCAGATTTATTTAGGTCCCCTACAAAAAACTAGCAATTAACCCGTGCAGTGCAGGGGTAGCCCCATTGCAAGGGTAAGTTGTTTTATTTTTTGCCCGGAGATGGGCTTTAAAAGAGAACTCCAGGTTTTAGCATGCCCCCCAGAAGCCCCCCCCCCCCATACATAAAAAAATGCATAGTATACATAGCCTAAATCCAAGTTTCCTCCCTCTAGTCATATGACATTACATGCCCTTCCTCTTCTTGTCCATCATTGGCTGTGCGTGTCTCTTAGTGATGCTCAGAATGGCACTCAAATGATAAAGTGTGAGAGCTGTTCTGTATAACAGTACGGGAATCACAGGCGGGCATGATGAGGCATCCCCAGGGGTGATGGTATTCTAGATTGTCTCATCTTGGAGAAAATGTACAAACTGAGTATTATAATACTGTTTGTAATAAAGGGTTAAACTCCTTGCTACATTTATTTATGTTGTTAACAATTTCTTGTGCTTGAACCTTTTAGATTTGTGAGTGTAGTACAATAATCCTTCAACTCATAAGTAGAATAATAATAAAATAAATGTGATTAGCTTAGTTATATTACAGATAATACACTAGATTAATACCGCATCATACCAATCCAGGGGAGTCAATAACTTATTTTTAAGGAAGTTCCTGGAAGCGACAGTCCTTCTTTTCAATATACTCTGCCTAAGCCCTGGGTGACCTCAGTCTTGTCATTGTATTTTACTCATATACAGTATATACCTTTCTTATTGAGGGGTTGGAAACCACTTTCAAGCAGTTTGACCATGTGACGGGTCTCAGCAGGGCTAAGGCCTGGATCATTTATGGTAGCTTAAGAAAGTAACAAGAAGGTGAATGTTCATAGCTAGCAGTGTGTGCATACAGTCACACACATAATAAATAAAAAAATTAATATATACAGTGTGTGTGTATGTATATGTGTGTGTATATATGTAAATATACTGTATGTGTGTGTATATATATAATTTGTTTTACACACACATGTAGAAGTTAATTAACTGTTTGCCGTCCGCCCATTGTAAATAAACAGACGGGCAGCAACCTCCTATCAGCGGGTGGACATGTGCGAGCAGAATCCTGCAAAAGATGTAAGCAGCCTCTACCGGTTGTTCTATACAACCGTTTCCGGCGGCTCTACAGCCACCTGATCACTTGCATGGTGAAAAACAGCATGTGGCCTTCCCCCCCCCCCTCTCCACTGCCGGTTATCCAGGGCTCCGTTGTCCCCCAATGCGGACCCATGACCGGCACAGTGTAAACAGAGGAGAAATCAGAATTGTCCTACTTGCTGATTTTCCTTTGATCTCTGATGGCAGAAGTAATGTGCATATCCTCCTATCACATACCCTATGTACATATCCTCCTATCAGCGGGTGGACATGTGCGAGCAGAATCCTGCAAAAGATGTAAGCAGCCTCTACCGGTTGTTCTATACAACCGTTTCCGGCGGCTCTACAGCCACCTGATCACTTGCATGGTGAAAAACAGCATGTGGCCTTCCCCCCCCCCCTCTCCACTGCCGGTTATCCAGGGCTCCGTTGTCCCCCAATGCGGACCCATGACCGGCACAGTGTAAACAGAGGAGAAATCAGAATTGTCCTACTTGCTGATTTTCCTTTGATCTCTGATGGCAGAAGTAATGTGCATTGCATCACTTCCGCCTTCAGCTGTCATTTCTCTGGCTGCTATAGCCGGAGAAGAAGCTGGTGAAGCAGATCTCTGCTTCATCAGCTTCTTTGGGTGCCCCTAGGTGACATTAGGGGTCTTAGAGACCCCTGATGTCTCCATAAAGAGGACCTATCACTGGATATATGCTATCCAGTAGGGGGCTTATTAGCCCCTATGTAATACGAGCAAGCAAAGTTAAAAAATGAGTCACATATAAAAAAAAGTAAAAAAACACAAGTCACCACCCCCGTGTGCATTGCATGCACATATAAATGTAAATACGCGTCGGACGTGCCTAAGTGCGAAAACATCGATTACGCCACACATGTTACATATCATCGCAAACGTCAGAGTACAAGCAATAATTCTAGGGCCATCAATTACTAAAACACTAAACTGATGAGCATTAAAAGCTATTAAATTGTCGTCTATGGCCAATTTTATGTAAGGTCTTTTTTTGCGATTTCGTGGGCGTGCACAATGTTAAAGCTTGACATGTTTGGTGTCTATTTACCCGACGTGGCCCTATCTCTTATATTTTACCAAAGATTTGTGTAATAATACATTTTTTATAACATAATGTAGGGAAAGCAGTTTTTTTTTCTGTTCTTTTCATATAGTAAAAAATAAAAACACCAGTGGTGATTAAATACTACCAAAAGAAAGCTCCATCTGTCCCCAAAAATGGTTTAAAATGAATTTCAGTACAGCTTTGCATGACGGAATAAATGTCAAAGTACTGCAGCGCAAACCACCAGTCCACCAGTCAAAGTGGTTAAAAAAATTCATAGTTAAAAACTATTATTATTAATATAAAAACTACTTCTAAGTTTCTTGTAAATTAATAACCACTAACTTGTAATATTCGTTTTTTACTGTGTATTTCTGTGCAGTGGTTGTCCAGTGCATGTTGTGCATTGGGTGTCTGGTTATTTTGTGAACCGGTACCGGAACCGATATATGTACCGGTACTATTACAGCATGTTGGGTATCATTTTACTCGTTGTAACCTCATCTTTTATATTTCATTTAAAAAATGGGTAATTTGTTGTGTTTTGGGGCATTTAATTAAATTTGTCACTAAATTTTGGGGTTTAATAAGGAGTTGCGCTAATATTGCGCAACATAAAAATTTTCAACTACCACCATTTTATTCTATAGGGTCTTGGCATTCAGAAAATATATAATGTTGGGGGGTTTTACGTCATTTTCAGGCCTAAAATGTGGAATATAACATGGGTGCAAAAATTGAAAAAAGGGCCTCAGTCACGAAGGGGTTAAATAGTATATTATCTGTGTACATTAATGGTTGCATATATATACATACATAGATACTACAGTTCTCTTATCCTTATGCAGCTGACATCTGGTGCATATGTGTCCAGTCAGGTCAAGTGGCAAATGCATAAAGTGTACACCTTATTGCAGTCCTGAATGCACCAAAAGAGGAAGAAGCTACTCCTTTTGTATTGATCATTTTAAGCCAATAGTGTGTTCTTTTCCACAGTTAATGCGCATGACTGCAGCACAAAAATACATTTACAAACTTCCAAAATACCGTGTTTTTGTGGATCGGAGGGGGGGAAGAGGATATCTATTTAAATTCCATGTACTAAGAGTGAGTTGTGTTTAGTCAGGTGCTAAACACATTGTGAAGGCTGTATACATTCATTGCTGATTAAATGAGCTTTATTACAAGGATTTAAAACAAATTATTTCAAATAATATAGCATGTAGACTGAATTTTCTGCAGTGCTACAAAGTCATGCTGATGCAGACTTCATTTGCTGACTTTTACAAACGCTCTACAATATATGTGTTTGATTACATTGATCAAGGATAAACCTACTAAATACAGTATATTTGATTTATTTTTTATTTCCCCTTTAATTCCTGAACTGTGTTCCTGCAGTGATATCGTAACTGCTGATCTGTCTGGGGCAGGGTCTTGGATAGCATGTCTCTACTATGTAGAATAGATTTAGCTCCAAAGCATGTGGAATTTCTGAGTAAGAAAGCTTTTTTTTTAGAATGGGATTCAATTTTCAGATCTTATTAAGATTTTTCTGCTGTGTAACAATGAAAATAGGCAGCTCAATAGCAGCACCAAGAAGCAGAACTAGAAGTGACAGCTTTAATCGGCGGCTTTTGCTCTGTCCGTGGGTGCTAAGCTCTCGTTGGTTATGTATTAAGGGCACAGGCTTGTAATGTGCTTTTAGCTAGCTTATTAATAAGATAGGTTTCTGCTTCACCTCACATGCTTTTTTAATATGGTAAATTGACAGGAATGCTAAAAGGCACACGATTAAATTAATAACTCTTATAAGTATGACATTAATATAAAATGCTTCAATTAACATTTCATGGTCACAGGAACATTTTTTATCCTAGGAACGCTAAAGCCCCAATTTTATTTATTTATGAAGTGTCAGATAGTTGTGTGCAGGGTCAGACTGTGACTAAAAAGTAGTTATGGCATAGTGTATTCATTCGTATTTGTGTGTACACGTTTTTCTAAGCCAGAAAACTCTCATTCATAAATGGTGTGAACAAAAATGAGATTCTATGCATTTATAGGGCATTAAAACGCATATAAATTCATATAATTATTTTTTATGATATGTTTCGCGCTGCAAATTAGATGCTCTGTCTAAATACACATAAATGCTTGTTAATAGGTGTAAGGCAAGTACATTAAAACACAGGAGAACTTGATCTGGGAAGCAAAAAGTTTGTTTATATATCCCATAACCCGACATGCTGGTCCCAGGCCTGCAGAAGGGGCAGCGGAGCCCCGGGAAACACTGCGGGGGTGTCGGGCGGGGGCACTTTACCGGCCCATAGAAGCGATCCGGCGGCAGCTGAGCCACCAGAATCGCTTCTATTGAAAAGCAAACAGCCGGCTTTACAATTGTAAACAGAGTCCGCTTAAACAGGCCCGCTGCCAATGACGTACCATGAACACCAGTGGACGCAAAATGATGCTGGCCATCAGACTGGGTATATCTAGTGGTAGAAATAAATACTGTGGGGGCAAATTTCAGGGTTACAGCCTCATATTACAGCAAAAGCTTTTTTTTTTTTATCTTTTAATGCGCTATCCATTTTTATCTCTTATTTTTGGCTGGCGTTTTACTTTAAAAATGTGAAATAAAATGTTATACTATAGTTATAAAATATGATTTCATGTATTAACCCAATATTTTTTTCTGCTAGTGGTTCTTTAATGCAGTGGAGAAAAATTAGGTCCTAGATCACAGGACTGGGTGAGCAAATTTGGCAAATAGGACAGTACACACACGCAAGTATTTAAATTTTTACTTTAATGGAAATCATCTGCTTTGTTGCTTTATTGGGTACGTTGGTGGGCTGCAAACAAAAAGTATAGAGTAAAGTTAAATATTTTTTATCATGGGAAATTTAGTATCTTCAGACAGTAAAGGTAATTGCTATTATTGCAGCATATTTTTATTTTTACTGATGTTTAAAAGACATATTCATGCAGTCAGTCAAATGTAGTGTGTGTGTGTATTACACTAAAAATGCTACCACTTGACATATCTTCTTCATGCAACCGTGTATTGGTCTCCTGTCTGTAGTTTCCCACTCCATGTAATTATATTAGGTCGAAAGGTCACATGCACAGATTGTAGAGAAGGAACAGACATAAAAGCCTTTTCACTTAGCTCATCCTAGCTCCATGTCTCTCTCCAATTCCATCCACCCCAGCTTCCCCCCAAATGCTCTTGAGCTCTTCTAACACTTACTCAAAGTTAAACTCCTGTGGTAAAGCTTGAAAAAAACGCAATCAGTTAGGGCTGATGGAGATTTTGTTTTTTAGCATTCCTCACACAGCATCTAAATGACCTTTCAAAAATAATCAATTCATCAATAATCAACATACATGACAAAAGGTTGTATTTTGTCCGGCATTGCAATCAGTACACTTAGTTATGTGAAAAGATAACTACGCCCAAGAGCAAAAATGTAATTATTACAGCTCACCCATCCTTAGATGTGGTGGCTGCAATATTTTTCATTTTAAGGCTAAGACCACAGAGAAGAATCTATACAGGTACATGAAATACCCATTGATTTTCCAGAAATGCAGTGTCCTTTTGTAAACTGGAAGCATAAAACAATGTTACCTTCCTTCAGTAAACTACCCCTTTCCCCATGTAATGGAAATTAACACAGGCACAAATGGTCATAGTCCAATCCAGATGGCAACCATGACTCCCTCCATAGATAGTGTAAAAGTGAGCATAGCCACCCTGATACAGGAAAGTGCTTTTCACTGGATTACCAGATGAAAAAGAAAAAAGCCTGAAAAAAACGAATGCAGTCATCACATCTAAGGACTGGTAAGCTGTAATATTTAATAGTTTTGTTTTTCATTTTGGAAACTCTTGAAAGTTGATGGCAACACATCTTGAGCAAGAACAACAAAATGCCATACCAACATTTTTGGACATAATTTTAACTTAAAGTCAGTGATGTCACAGTGAACTCTAACCAGATGTTCAGAAGTGAGTAAGAGGGAGACTGTAGTCTCTGGCTTCGGATTGTGGTGCCAGTAGAAACCCAAAGAGACCATTTTAGATTGCACTGGAATATGGAAACCAAGTAAAAGTATCAATGTGTTTATTTGCATGGCTAAGTATAAAAAATACATTTAACCCTTCTAGGACTGAAACTGTAAACACAATTTCACCATCATAAAGAGCTCAGGCTAACAAATTTGACAAGTAGGCTAGGAGCCTTTTTCATTCCTTACTGCAAAAGTGACATTCAAATGTTGCCCACATTTTCCTTGTGGATATTCATATTCTAAATGAAACGCCTGACGAATATGAGTGAATATCAAAAGGTCAAATTTTCATTTATTGGGGTTTGAGCCGATAATTTAATAGGACACAGTCTGCCTTTTTCATGGCTGGTGCAAGCTTTCAAGTAGGCTTCCATCTCATTAGGGCTTATGGAGAAAAGCCCACAGCAATAACATGACCCTGCCAACTCCAAGGAGGATGGTGACAGTACTCAGCGTAAACTTAGGCTCCTGCACTAGGTTGCTGAGCTGTGGAATGCAAATGGGGTATATAGTGTGGGGAAGGTAAGAAGAGGGCTGTTAGGAATAGGTTGCACGTATTACACACATGCTCTAGCCTACTTTTCAACATTTCTAGCTAAAATCCTGGGACACAGTTTTCCCTGTTATCAGTCTGCCTTAGCCATATACCTGATCTGCCCTAACTATACACCTATTTGAATAGTTCATGTTCCTACTTCACCTACACTTAAAGGAAGCTCCACTCACTTGGATGTGTAAAAGACTGCTTCCAGTGGATATTTTGTACCCTAAAAGAAGTGTTTGTTTTATCTAACAGGTGTTTGATAGTTCTGACTGAAGGCATTTTTTTGATGATACAATATCAGAAAACAAGATAATGTCAAGGAATACGGTAATTAACTTCTATGCTGAATGCTTTGTTGTTAGATATGAAATGTGTTCCATATATCTGGAACCACATTCTGGAAATATGCTATCTCTTAGGAGTACTTTACACCATAAAACTGTTTACAAGTGGTACACTAAGTGAGTGTCACTTGCAGCAATTGCACAGTATGTATGTCCCTCATAATGGTTCTTCTAAAAGAACAAATATAGGTTAAAACCATAGAAACATGAAATTTGCAGGTATAATTTTTTTGACAGAAGAGATAATTAAAGCTAACTCTCAAATGGCCATTATGAGCTTTATCTATGATTTGTCTTTTTCCACAGATGTTGTGGCAAGGTTGAAGCAGTTTTGCAGGCACACAATTGTAAAGACAAATGTGCATATGGTAAAAATCCTAATACCTGGTTTCTCTATCAAGGCTATTCATTCTTTTCCAACTCGCTTACAGCGATGGTGTGGATTGCCAGTGTCAGTATTTTATGGCATTCTGGTAATCCTCTAATTTTTGGCTCCATCTAGAACTTATTTACAATCAGGGCCAGATTTCACTGTAGACCACCTGGGCAGTGTCTTATGGTGCTACAGCCATTATGAGCAGTTATATGCCACCCAGGTTTTGATGCCTGTACTCCTGCCAGTACAGTATTATTTAACTAGTTAATCACAGTGCCTAGCAAGATTGCTACCTCTAGATTACATGGTTACGTCTATTGCCAATGACTATACAGACCTGTGCCAGCTGCTGTGGCTGCCTGAGCCTTTAGCTAAAGCTCTCTCACCCCTACAGTGCAGTAATAACTGGGGCACGGAATGGACATTTTTCTCTGGCAGGCGCCGGACAGCCGGCTTTGTGAATGTTTGTGTGAGAGCCTGCTTCTTCGTGTGCTGTTCTGGTGTCAGCCCGCTTCCTGAGCTGATGATGGCTGGTTACTTAAGGTCTGAAATTATAATAGTATTATTATTAGTTGACGTTAATTTATTTGTTCATCAGGATATTGGGGAACACTTATTTCACACTTAAATTGGGGTGAATTAGCTTAGAACATATGGACAAAAATGTCTACAAATTTTGTTGCGGTGGGGAACACTAGTGGGGGAGCAAAGGGGAACTGGTGAGCATTGAGTTGTAGTTTAAACCCTGTAGCCTGGTGATATTACAGGTACTTCTTCTTGTTCCTCTGCAGCTCTAGACCTCTTGGTCTGCTGGGAAGAGCACCAGAGATAAGGTAACTCTTATACTGAGAAATACTTAGAAGTATTATACAAATAAAAACCAGCATATTTTTCTTCTGTACAATTTCTACTAGACAGATTATATAGGGATAAAACACACATTTTTGTTAAAAGTGTGTACTTGGCATTTCACAGCCCCTGTGTTCTTCAAGGAGATTGTTTTAATTTATTTTGACATTTGAGGTTATGCTTCATACATTCACTAGTAGACTTTCTTCTACTAGTAGCAGAATTTTTTATTCTAGTTTTTAACATTTCTCGCTAACCTGTCAAGCCGAACAGAGAAATTATACATTAATGCCGCAGCCTGAGCAAAAACTGATTTGGAATGTATAGTTTCTTCCACACATAACTTTCATGAGGAATGACAACTATATATTTTACTTTCTACTCGGAAAATGAAATGCCACGGCAAGCCTACAACTTTTGACCATTCATAGCCCATAATAACTTGTGCATTCTGGATATATTTTGCAATTCCCAAACAAGGTTCTGACAAACATGGTGTTAACACTCACATGAGTAATGCATGTATAAGTATATTTTGAGAATTAACAGTGTATATGCAGCCACCAGGTAAGCAAACCTCTCTGGTCATTAGCTACTTATAGTTGTGGTGCCCAGTTCTGAGCAGAATGAGATGGTCTTGTTATTTGGTAATGTCTCTGGCACCAGCACTATTGATCTGAAATGTCAACATGCCCTTTCCATGTAGGGTAAGATGGCCTGGCATGTGGTACTTCAGCACATGATCTCTTGTATTGGAGTGTCTGTGTGTCCCACAGCACCTAAAAGTGTAAAAGCAAAACTTTTTCAGTTTTGGACAGGGTGAAGAAGGATTAGATATCTTCAGTCTTGTTTTTATTGCAATCTGTGTCCCAGCTGGGGTGACTCACCCTCTTATCCTTCTGACCATTCTTGCTCAAAATGAGGGGAAATTCAAATTGTGGAGCTGTCACCAGAGAAAAAGGACAGGGATAAATCACCAAAATGAAACAAATATTCTGGTGACAATAGTCTAAGATCAAGTGCTAACAAACCCTAAGAGGGAAATCTTCTGTAAAGATGCTTGTTGATAAATAAGAGGGTGGAAAGCCTACAAACCTAGCTTCAACTTAGCAGGGCTGTACAGTAAATCCATAGCATAAAAATAGGATGGAAAACTAACAGAACATCCCCATCATAGGCTGACAATGACGGGGAGGCTGGCTGACATCATTAAGTAAATATCGGATTCATTTTCATATTTGTTAGGACCTTTTGTAGTTTAAAAGGTATTTTTTAACATGTTAAAACATTAAAAAACTAATTTGTGTGGATAGAGAGGGAGAGAGAGAGCGAGAGATCCCCTAATTATTATGTAGCCCAGGTACAGCATTGTCTCATTTAAGAGTTAATTGTTGCTGCTGCCCGGGATCCCTGCAGTAGAAGCTTATGGGAATTGAAGTCCACAGATGAGAAAGGATTGTACTAAACTGGGTGACTTAAACTATGATTTCCAGGGTGCTGGGAAGCAGAGGAGGGGAGCGAACTGGGTGTGTATAGAGGAGCCCGGGCATTCCAGTGTGGGGCAAACCAACAGACATTTCAAAGAGAGCTGTTAACTCTGTCCTTGAGAGACTGTAGGATTGCTATTGCTTGGGCACCTCTTATGTGACAACTGCTCTACAGGAGAAGCAGCTTGCTCCCTCGTTGGAGAATGATTGCTTTATATTGCGGGTGCCGCTCGACCTGTATGGAGAAAGCAAGCTGCGGCCCTGTGAGAATGAATAGACGCAATGGTAAGGATTTGCGCTGCTGCCAGAGCTCAGAGACCGGTGACCGCTTGCTGGACTGAGTCACTGACATCCAGGATTGTTGCTGGTGGTGCCTCTGATCTGAAACCGCAGCGAAGAACCAGAAAGTTGGCTGGAGAAGTTGAGGGCTCTCCCTTCTTGCTGACCAAGCCAGAAGTCACCATCTCCGCTACAGGAAGAGTGAGAGGCATATGGCCACTATACTACTGCTTGATCACTACGAGCACTACACTACTGCTTGATAACTACAGATTATGTCACTAATTACACCTTGGGCCCCATCATTTGCTAGCCAAAGAAATACCACTGGCCAATTGGTTAGAGACCAGGGTCTATTGGGGCTAGTGTCTTGTATGTGCAGTCTGTTGTCAGATAATATGACTACATCAGTCAGGATAACATTTCCTCATGTGGAGCTTAGATAGCTGTGGTAGATTTATGCACAAGTATATAAAGTGATGTTATTATATGCTGTTGTGTATTGTTATCCCATCTCTTCATACATTCAATGTGGAGATATACTTCTTGCTTTGTAAAACTGTTATAAAACCTCACAAGTTTTGCTGTGTTTCCATTACCAAAGTTTTGGTGTTACCATCATATAATATTTTGGTGTAAATCTGGAATAGGGAGTCTAAAAGATGATACATTCAATTTTATTGCACAATGTGTAATGTATTCCTATATGTTTAACATACTTAGTGCTGAATGGGTTCCTTTCTTATGTAAAATAAATATGCATTCTTCTATTGAATTCCCATATGATCTATCCCACTCCTAATAACCATATCGATCTAGAAGTGTGTAAACTTACTTCTGGAAGATGCCACTGTAACAATGTAACATTATGAATGCTTGCTTGAAGCAATGCATTATGGAATATGTAGCCCTGAGAAATTGAGATTGTATCACATTAAGTAGCAGAGAAAGAGACACAATGCACACTGGGAATCAAGGACTTTATGAAAGTAATAGGCAGACAGAAGGCAGCACTCGCTACATAAAAAGGATTTTTTCAAGTAAGCTTTGATTGCATTTTAAAAAACAGTTCTAGAATGTATTCCTATTACAATGCTGATAGTATATGCTGTCGATTTACAACTCCTTTAACTATAATATATACTGTAAGTTGTCAATCTAAATAACTCGCTGCAGCCTTAGACAGCCAGTGAATTGACCTTAAGGTTGAACTGTCAGTGTATTTACATATACATACAGTTGATAGTGTAGTGTACTCACACCAATATCACATATAGCTAAACAAATAAAAATGTTAAATGTTTGTTGAATTCTAGATTTACATAAAATATTGTTGTCATAAAAAGGTAAAACCACACTTGTCAAAGTCTTTTGCCTGTCTCTTAGAGCTGTGTATATTGTTGAATTAGTGATAATTCCAAGGAGGTAGAAACCTGCCTGAATGTAATGTCAGTTTCTGCATTTTCCAGGAGCTGCTATTGCTGCGCCTGGTATTTGAGTTCCATTAGTGGACACTAATAGCCGCACAATGTGCTGTTTTAAAAACAAACAAGGGAAAGGTAAAGGGAAAAATCAATCTCCTGTGGCATAAAATCTGTCATTTGTGAAGTAGTGCTCTTGTAAACAGATAGCTACGAGTCTTTCTTGCTTCACTTCTACTATATGCATACAGTGTTTCTCTACAGGAGATGCTTACAGACTATTTTTGCTGTTAGCTTATGTATAAATATGTATCGCATACTAATATAGTCATTGTCATTAGGTTATAATCAGGGCCGGTGCAAGGATTTTTGCTTACACAGGCAAAAGTGCATTCCATAAAGCAGCACTCTAAAACTAATAGGAGATCTGAGATATCCATGTTACATGTCAAACCAATTATCTTGGAAGCATTTTGGAAAAAGGAAGACCATCAGCTACTAGTGCCCTATATGTGAAGCCACAAGCAATGACACCCCAAATAGTATACTGTGAAGCACCCCAATACAAAGACACCCCAAAGTGCACCACTCCAGAAAGCATAACTAAGATGTCCATGCTATAACTCTGGATAGAAGGGGAAATCCTCTGCACACCTTGCAGCAATCAAGGCCTATGTAGACAATGGTGCTTGTAGTGGTGAACACGGATGGCACCGTGTATACACAATCTATGAAGAGGAATCACCAGCACTCAGTAGAATAATCCAACATGTCCATTTATTGGACATAGACGTCACACAATCACAAGAGCCAACGTTTCGAGACCACACACGGTTTCTTCATCAGGGCATAAATTGTGACAATACACTGACATTTGATAACCACATATATACCTCATGAGGCCTCATGAACACCCCCCTGTGACATCATAATGGCGGGAAAATCGGCCATTTTCACATGCATACAAAAAAACAATGAAATATCAGCTTAAGAAACATATATCATACACATCAGAGTGTGGTTAAGGTCCGGTTAAGGGATGCAGATAAATCAAATGCAGGCACTGGAGTGGCCAAAGAGAGACAGAATAGATCGCGCTGCGAGTCTCCGTCCCTAGTTCTAGTGCGCCGGCGCATAGAATCCGCGTCATCCATTGTCATGGTGACCGGAGACAGCATCAACGCTGATTGGTGTAGTCGCAGAGCAATATATATATTAGGGATGCACTGATACCACTTTTTTAAGACCGAGTACGAGTACCGATACTTTTGATCAAGTACTTGCCGATACCAATTACCGATACTTTTTCTTAAAGGACCAGGTCACATTTTTTCTAAAGCAATACAAACTAATGATTTTAGGTCAGTTTCTTAATATTATGATGAAATGACGAGGGAGCATGACGCCGGCTTTCCGGTCAATCAGAATACCGGGCGCTGCTTCATTACATGGCACCCGGCTTCCGGATTGGCTAGCTTTCTGACCAATCGGGAAGTCGGGCAGCGTGTCATTACATGCTACCCGGCTTCCTGATTTGCTGGGAAGTCGGCTCCATGCTCTCTCATCACAAGTGACGAGAGAGCATGGATCAGTTTCCCGGCCAATAAGGAAACCGGGCATCGTGTAATGACGAGCTGCCCGGCTTCCTGATACAGGAAGTACTCGTGCTAGGTATCACAGGATTTGGGCGAGTACGAGTACTCACCCAAATACTCGGTATCGGCACCGATACCGATACTAGTATCGGTGCATCCCTAATATATATATATACAGAATATTATCCCTGCCACCACCACGGTTAGGTTTCGACACATATTCGATCACCATTGCCCTAAGCTCGTGTATCTGGTGATTCAATTGGACAAAGTGTATGGCCACTGGTTTATTTGGATCAAGGTCTTTACCTAATCGTTTTTATTCAATCGCTAATTTAATGTCACTTTTGTGCTTTTGGTAACGTTTTTTGAAAGGGTTAATGGTTTTGCCTATGTAAACCAAAGAGCACGGGCATTTAAGCATGTATACACAATACTCGGATATACAGTTCAAATAACCATGGATTAAATATTTCTTCCCTGTATGGGGGTGACAGAAAGTGTCATCAGTGATAAGTGAGTTACAAACACTACAATTGTGGCATTTGTAGCAGCCCTGTTTTGTAGAAAACCTGTATGGCAAGGTGTCATACTTGGGGTAAGGATCCGCACTGACCAGTAGATCTCGTAGGGATCTATTACCGGAGTAGACAACACGGGGTGTGTGTTTAATAGTGGGAGTCAGAGTTCTATCTGCTTTCAGAATATTCATATTCCGTTGCAGTTTGTGTTTAAGCTGATGTGAAAATGGATGGTAATTAGTGATAAATAGAGTGTCATTTGGACTTGTCTCCTTACATTTAGGTACTTGGAATCTAGTTCTCGCAACTTCAAGTGTATGGTCCAGTACATGATCAGGATAACCCCTCTCACTAAATTTCTTATACATCATCTGTAGCTGTACTTCACAATCGGTGGAATCAGAACATATACGCATAACCCTAATAAACTGAGAGATAGGTAGAGAATCCCTCAATCCATCAGGGTGTGCACTGCTGTAAGAAAGCAACGTATTGCGATCGGTGGATTTTTTTTATATAGGGAGGTGCTAATCCATCCCTAATTAATCGCCACCGTCACATCTAAAAAGGCGATTTTCGAGTCTGACACCTCTGGATTAAAAATAATACCATCTATGAGTGTTTTAAGGTATTGGACAAAGATCTGTATGGTATCACGGGGTCCAGACCATACCACGAAGATGTCATCTATGTATCTCATCCACAGTCTGACATCTTTAAAGAGTTCTGATGGGTATACAAAGAGATCTTCTAAATATCCCATGAATAAATTGGCATAAGAAGGAGCAGCCGAATTGCCCATGGCAGTGCCCTTAGACTGGAGAAAGTACTCTTTCTCAAATCGAAAGTAGTTGTTCTCTAAAACAGTCCTCAGCCCCTCCAAAATGAAAGCGGTTGGAGGGGATGGTGACTCTCTCCGAGACAGAAAGTATTCAACCGCTAATAGTCCCTCATCTGGTCTATCATCTGGTCTATCTGTGCCGGCACTGGTCGTATGCTTTCCGGTCTCCCACACTCGACTTGACTGCTCGAGTTCACTGTCCCCAGTATTGCACTCTGCGACTACACCAATCAGCGTTGATCTTGTCTCTGGTCACCATGACCATGGATGACGCGGATTCTATGCACCGGATATCACAAACCGTGATCTCCGGTTTGTGATATCCTGTCTCTCTTTGGCCACTCCAGTGCCTGCATTTGATGTATCTGCATCCCTGAACCGGACCTTAACCACACTCTGGAACTGGACCCTGATTGCAATGGGTATGATATATGTTTCTTAAGCTGGTATTTCATTGTTTATTGCTTTTTGTATGCATGTGAAAATGGACGATTTTCCCGCCATTATGATGTCACAGGGGGGTGTTGCTTTTGATTATTGGTTAGCCTCATGAGGTATATACTGTATGTGGTTATCAAATGTCAGTGTATTGTCACTCTTTATGCCCTGATGAAGAGACCCTGTGTGGTCTCGAAACGTTGGCTCTTGTGATTGTGTGACGTCGGCTCTTGTGATTGTGTGACATCTATGTCCAATACATGGACATGTTGGATTATTCTACTGAGTGCTGGTGATTCCTCTTCCTACATGTTATAACTCTGTCTAAACTTATCCAGCATTTAGGAAAAGAATTACCATCCTCTACTGAAGCCATATATGTAAAGCCACAGGCATTGACACCCCAAGTCCATTACCATGGAGCACCCCAAAACAAGGACAACCCCCACCATAGATCTTCACTAAAAAAAGCATAACTAACAGCAGATAACAAGTGACCTTAAACTGATATGTAACTACTTCAGGACCGCCTAACATAGAAAAACAGCGGTCCTGAAGCAGTTTTACCAATATCACGGCTGTTGCAGCTATTTAAAAAAAGCTGGTGATGACTGTTTCATATACAAGTGATCCGGCAGCTATACACCCACCTGATCGCTTGTTCGGTGCTGCCGAGTGTGCGCGCTTGCCTCTACTCAGCTGTCCCCTGTGCTGGCCCAGGATAGGCACAGCAGGCCTGTCCTCTTCGATTGGAGGGAGATCAGTACACTCCCAGCTGCTGATCTCTGATCTGATCACTGGACCCGGAAGTTATGTGCATTACATCACTTCCAGTGTCTCTGTATTTTCTCTGGCTGCAATTCACATTTACATTCGTTTTTCATGCTTTCTAGCTTGCAAATCTGTGGAATTAACCAATTACACGGCAAACACATTTTATATACATTATATAGCAACAATCATGTGTCCTAATGGATTCTGTTGAAGAAAATAGGTCACCAGCACTCCATAAGTTAAAATGAATTAGTCCTTTTAATGGACAATGATGTCACAGAAATCCAACATGAGCCGATGTTTCGGGGCCACACAGGGTCCCTTCTTCAAGGCAAGAGATGTGGTCACATCTCTTGCCTTGAAGAAGGGACCCTGTGTGGCCCCGAAACGTCGGCTCATGTTGGATTTCTGTGACATCATTGTCCATTAAAAGGACTCATTCATTTTAACTTATGGAGTGCTGGTGACCTATTTTCTTCAATCTTGTGTTTTGCACGGTGCCATCCGTGAAGTTACTTCGAGCACCATTTGTTTGATTGTTGGCCGGGACTGCTGAAAGGTGTGCGGAGGGCACCTCCATCAATTGCATCTAATGAATTCTGTGACAGCTACTCTGGCTAATGATTGGCTGATGGTGGCAAAAAGTCTGTGTAATAAAATGTTAGGAGGCCTTACACTGACATAATGGAAGTACTTTCACTGTCTGCCAATGTAATTGAAAAATTCTCACTGACCGCCAATGTAACAGAGGTATTGTCACTGACCGCCAATGTAACGGAGGTAATGTCACTGACCACCAATGTAACAGAGGTATTGTCACTGACCGCCAAGGTAGCAGAGGTGTAAATACAGATATATATATATATCAAATATGTTACATACACATACTTTAAATATATACTTTTTCTGCAGTCTTCAGTAGTGCCATGTTATCCAAGAATACTGTGAGCCCCGGGGGCGTAACTTGCATATCAATTAGCAATGATATCTACATATGAATGGGTAGTTGCTAATTGATATGAATGGATGGGCAGAATTTACATATGTTAATCTCATGGTGGGTGACCGCTCCAGGCACAGTGTGGGCTCCCAGCAACCAACGGAGAAAGCGCACACAGCATAGTGACAAGGGGGCAGGGCTCAGACTATAGAAGCCAAAGCTCAGATCCCTGTCCATACTGCTGCTTTTGTGTATGGGAGGTGGTGTTTTTCTGCGTCACCCCCACCAGCGCCCTCAGGCGGCTGCTTGTGCTGCCTTATGGTAGCGCCGGCTATGGTTATAATGACAATGTGAAGAACTTAAAAATGTACATGTTGACTTTTTTACTTATTTGAAGGTATTCCTCTTTAAAGTAAATGTAGGGTTGATAACAATATCAGGATATTGGCATAAAATAGTGGCCATCATAAGGTGCCAAGTCAAATCTGTACTTACCTAACCTCATCCGAATATTAACATTTTGAGAAAGCTGGTGTTTGTATAAAGAATTTGTGGGGTCAAGCAGAACTGGCAAATGGATTTTCCATGTAGCACAGGTACTGTCTGGCACATTCTAGTGCCCAATACTTAGCACTAACCTCAATTTTTTTAATTTTTTCCCCAGTACAAATACACTTTAATGTTATTTTAATGTTATTCTGTACTTTGTTTAGTCATTTGAATGCAGATCTCCACAAGTGCATATACTTTATTGTGACACCAAAGACCGATGTATATATATTAAGAACAATTTTATTGAATAATCACATCATAAAATATAAATAAATACAGGTGAAATAAAAACATCTCTGCCTCCAATAAACATGTTGCCCATATATATATTGCCTCCAATTAATCCATTTAAAAATTTGCAGCATTCTCATTGTACAGATGAGGATGGTGCATTAATGAAAACCTGCTGCTTTGCCCGGAATGCTTTAAATAAGAAACAGAAAAATAAAAACCCTTAAACTCTTAAAATGTGAAAAGTAGTAAATATCCCTCTGACCAGTCAGTCATTATTCTGACTCCCGATTGTTGTGATAGCGATATATCCCTTGTGAGACCTCTATGCCTGGCCTGTATAAGCAGATATAATTACTGCGGACAATCCTTATCAGATAGCTGAACTCACCAATACCGTGTTCGTCCACAAAGATTGCTTTATTCTGTACATCAGACAACAGGATACAGCAGATGGATGGTTTTCAGTATTATGCGGTCAAAAGATGATGCCTTTCCTAGGGTACTATGCAGAGTACATGTGTCCTGATTACACGTGTCTGTTAGCTGTGGCCATGACACAGGAAATACTGACCAACAAGAAGAAGGGTGGGGCTTACATACAGAGGAAATGGGTCATCACATGAGGAAAGGAATACATAAAAAACAGGTGCAATATCACAAAGGCCACTAGATGGCAGCATATAACTCTCTATAGAATGGCCATAAGAAAATGATTAAGGGAAAACAATCTATATAAAACTATCTACTAACATTAATGTAATAACATATTCTATGCCCCATTGGGGCAGCACACTCCACGTCTGGCATTGTAAATGTCACTATTTAAATCATGACGGTAGTTATGCAATTACAATTAACAACAACTATTACAGTCCATAAACGTGAACTTGCAGCTGTCCTCTGGACCTGAAAATAAGAGAACATATATGCACGAGTTCAAAATCAGGTAGAGTCTGATGACTATAAGCATAGTAGACCTTGATGACTGGAACAGTCTTTCAATTGCACTAAGTGACTCCATGAGAGGCAACTTGTAAAGTTCCTTAGTTGTGGAAATAAGATGGTCTACTTGGCAGGTTGAAGGCACTTTGAATAAGTCCATCCCTGGATGTGCGTGGTGCACGTAAGTACCTGAGGAACATAGTGCTCATGTAACTCCAGCTGCAAAGTCTCCATGTGAAACAGGCACGGTTCCATGCTTCTGGGTGAGAAGAGTAGCTGGGGTAAGAATGGCTCTAAGCTTTGAAACTGTAATCTCATCACTCTTGATGAATAGATTCAGCTTGGCAGTAGGATTGTTTTTAGCAATGTCCTGCTTGTCACGAATACATCTCATTGCTGTGCTAGAGATGCTTTGTTCTGCATTGTGCAGTATAATTAACTCACTTTTAGCAATGTCTTTTGCAGAAAGAGGGTTTTGGCATATTAGTGTGACGATCCACCTCCGGGCCAGGCCGCCTCAGTCAGGCCGGCTGCTGTGACGGCCGCTCCGCGTTCTACTGTGGAACGCGGAAGCCGCTCGACTTCCTGATTGTGAGGCGAGCGGCTTGCGTTCCACGCTGGAATGCGGAAGTCGCTCGTTGCGGCCGGCGGTTCCTCCCACATCCTTGGGCTATTTAAAGCCCCAGCTGAGGCAGCATGGCGTTCTACAATGCGCCTGCTGCCTCCTGAACCAAGTCAAGCCTGGAATCCATACTCCACGTGCCGGACCACCCATCACCTGGACTCACACCCTGTAGCAATGCTGCTCTGCAATGGTCACAAACCGCAAGTATCGCTCCAGTTGGAGCCCCAATACTGACTGACTGTCAGTTCTCCCATATGTCTGCTCCCCTGCTGGACTATACAATTATTGCATAATTGTATAGTGCCTCTTTGTCAAGTCTGCACTTCTCACTTAGGCTTGACAAAGAGGCAGAGCCTCGAAACGTGTAGCCGCCGTCATTGGACACTATCCTTGTCCATCTCTTTCATCCCCCCTCGTTTTTTGACATCCTCGAGATACCGCTCGCACAGACTCCTGGAGTCCCCGAACGGTACGGCACTGACATCGCCTTATACTCGTGCAGCCACGGCTCAGCCTGGCCAGCTGAGACCGCGGTGTTCAAACGATCACCCCTCAAAAAGTTCTCAGACTGTTCTTCTGCATATCCTCCCGGCATCGTAAGACCAGCTGACATGCGATATGCTGACAACAGTAACGTGAGTGTTTTCTCTACAGTAGTGGCACTTTTTCATTGTGTGATTTTATCCTCTGGTGTAGGAATTTCCTCCCTGTCGTTAGGTAACTGATTGCACTCAATGATTTGAAGAAGATCAATTCTCTCTGTTCCTTTAATAGGAGAAATGAGGAACTCAGCATAGGTTGTTCTTCCTGTGAGTTGCACTGTACCAGCACAGGTGTGCAATGTATAGGATAGCATGTTACCCTTTATGCTGAATAAGTCAAAGAACTCTGAAGTGGCAAGTGAGTGACTGCTTTGGTCATCTAAGACTGCATACATCTTGATTGCCTTTTCAGGTTGTCTTTGGCGAAACACCTTGACAAGAACTATTTTTGCAAGAGTCTTTCCCCAAGGTCTTTTGTGATGTAGTTCACTACATTTTGATGTAACTGTGGCAGGTGGTTGCCCTTGGCTCTCCCCACAGATTACAGTACATAAGGAAGAAACACTTGTTGTGGCTGGAGCATGACTTTGTTGCACCCAATTCCATCTCTGCCTTTTTCACTTGGAGAGCTTTGCTTTGAGCTTCCATCTCTGCTTGTTTTGCTTGGAGAGCTCTGCTTTGGGCTTCTGTCTCTGCTTGAAGAGCTCTGTTTTGAGCTTCCATCTCTGCCTCTATTTCAACTTCTTTTCTACCAAAGGAACTTTGCACCTTGGTTGCTTCCACATGTACGCGGGCCTCTATTAGCTTGTCGCTCAACGTTGAACTTCTGGAGCGAGAGGATCTAGAAGAACGTGCTGTGAGCTTGGTTGATGTAGATCTGTGAGATCTGGTCTCCTGCAGTTGAGCAATGCGGAGTTCTGCCTTATACTGAGCATTTTGCACTAAGAGATCCCTTTGTTGGTTGAGTGAATCAGTCCTGGTTAGTTCTGCTGAAGAGTCCTCTATATTACAGTCCTGCAAGAAAGCTGTGTATTTTGCAGACAGGCGCTGATAACGTTCATATGCAGCAGATAGGTGATCTATAGAGTCTCTTAATTCAGCTGGTTGATCATTAAAGGTTGACAAACCTGACATGCAGTGTGAAGTTCTGTCCCAGAGGTCTGACAGATTTCTGGAGAACTCATCTCTAGTGTATTCATAGTTTTCTCTGAGTTTCTGTGTCGGTTTTATTGTACGTCTGGGTCTTACATTCTGTTCGGCAATATCTGCAGAATCTGCTCCCTGTGCGTCTGCTGGTTCAGAGGCATGATGAATCTGCGTTGGTTCAGCCATAAAAGAGTGTTCAGAGCCTTGTCTAGACATTTTTCAAGTTTTTGCAAAAAATGGTACTGTCTCTTTAAGAAGACGAACAGCAGCTTAGACAGATGGGGTAACACAGTTCAATGTAGAGAAACAGTTTTCAACATTCACATGAAGTGCAGTAAGCTTGTGCTGCCATGTGCTTTCACAAGATGGCGGATGGCACTGAGCTTGATTGCAGATCAGGCACACACATATACACAGCAGGCTGTAAGAATTCTATGCATATTTTGACTATTCTGACTCGATTGTTGTGATAGCGATATATCCCTTGTGAGACCTCTATGCCTGGCCTGTATAAGCAGATATAATCATTGCGGACAATCCTTATCAGATAGCTGAACTCACCAATACCATGTTCGTCCAAAAAGATTGCTTTATTCTGTACATCAGACAACAGGATACAGCAGATGGATGGTTTTCAGTATTATGCGGTCAAAAGATGATGCCTTTCCTAGGGTAATATGCAGAGTACATGTGTCTTGATTACATGTGGCTGTTAGCTGTGGTCATGACACAGGAAATACTGACCAACAAGAAAAAGGGTGGAGCTTACATACAGAGGAAATGGGTCATCACATGAGGAAAGGAATACATAAAAAACAGGTGCAATATCACAAAAGCCACTAGATGGCAGCATATAACTTTCTATAGAATGGCCATAAGAAAATGATTAAGGGAAAACAATCTATATAAAACTATATACTAACATTAATGTAATAACATATTCAATGCCCCATTGGGGCGGCACAGTCATGTAAGTATAGCATGTATCTTTCTTCAGTAGACACTACTCTTGGCAGTAGGCTTCTCTGGCACTCCTTTTGCAACTGTTAAGTTCACAACAACAGTCCTTTTAACCAAAGATCCACAGGAAGATAAATACTGCACTACCAACACTTCTTCCCTACTAAATGAGCTTTTTACATTTTAAATATACTGAACACTGAAGCACCATTTGGCGCTGATGTTTGTACAATAAATTAATTAACTGGATTTCCATTATTTATGGCCAACGCCAGATTTGCACTTCTTGCCCTGCAAGCTGACTCCTAGCTTAAGTATCACAATCACAAGGTCAGAAATCAGAGCCATACAAGGCCAGCAATTCCACAATGTCCCAATGTGATCACTGAAAAGATACATTTTATCCTTTCAGTGAAATGTATCCAAACATCGAGCTCTCGAGCTGTCAAAACAAATAGCAGAGAGGTGAGGTGAGTCACTGCTGCCTCTCTGCTATTTTGAGCTGTCAAATACGGGATCGCAAATTGCGGTCCTCTATTTGCATGTAACGGCTTCATTCTTCCATTAATGAAAGGAAGAAGCTTTTACAAAAAGCTTAATTATTTCATTAATTAATGCCTCAATACTGAGACATTAATGAATGACTGTTAAATGCTGAGAATCAGCAAATACCGGCATTACAAAGCCTGATATAACTCGTCACGTACAGTGTACGTGGCCAGTCATATAGGCACAAAGTGACAAGACGTACACTGTATGTCTCCCGTCACGAAGGGGTTAAGCTAAGACCAGGAATGGACTAAGCAAGCTTTCTGAATGTGCTCCTCTTTTCTAGCCACCTTGCTATGTTCAGGCCCTATCATTATTATACAGGATTTATATAGCACCAACAGTTTGCACAGTGCTTTACAATATAAGGAAGACATTACAATCACAATACAATTCAAGACAAGATGGGAAGGAGGGCCCTGCCTCTGAGGGCCTACAATCTAAAATCATAGGCCCAGTTCCCATTCCCTGGGACTACATTCTGAAGCTGGTGAGGGCTCATCAGGCAGCAGGCATGAAATGCAAAAAGGTTCCTCACACCAGGCCTTCTATCCAGGTTAAGCATGGGAGGCAAAGATCCTTCTAGAACGTTTTCTCAAGTATTTTCTTTCCCCAGAAATATACTTAAATAAACATGCATTGCTGGGTTACAGTTATGCGTGTGCCTAGGCCATGTAAAATTATATTTTTTGTCAGATGGATTCATGCACCTCCAGGTATAAAAATGTATATATACATACATACATTGGCCCATTACAAGTATGTATATTGTATACATAGAAGGCCCGGGGGGTCCTGCAAAATGCTAGTAGCCACAGCTACTGCAGTGGGTCTTCGTCCTGTACAGCTGCTGTGCTGAGCATAGCATTGCCTTGCGTCCAATCAGAGAATGACTAGTATTCATGAATACTTGGTGTTCATTTAATGGTGTCTCAAGCGAATGACCCTCTGTGTTTTAACAGCATAGGGGAAGTCGCTCAGCACAGCTGTACAGGACCTAGAAGATCACTGCACAGCACTGTTGTAGCTGTGGCGTCACAAGGAGGTGCGGCCCGCACAGGGTGACACCATCAGAGTGGGTGACACCAATATGACTGACAGTTATTATGGTGTCACCCCCTCTGAAAAGTCGGACACTCGGTCATGGACCGAGAGCCTGACAGTTGCACGAGAGAGGGGACCAGGTGGCATGCCTTATCCCGCTGGGTGAATGTCCCCTGCTTTCTTTGCCAGCGTCCATCACCAAGATGGCCTCTGGCAGGTAAGCACGCAGGACCTCATCATGTGCGTTATGTCGCACATGCATGATGATGTCCCAGTGGGGTGTCACCCGGTGGCCGCTGCGGGTGACGCCATGGCTGGGGACGCCCCTGTGCTAAAGTGTTTTACAGGATCCTTGTGGCCCTGCCAGGTATAATATATATAGATATACTTACATTGGGCCAAGCTAGACCAATGGAAGTATATATAAATATTTCTACCTGGAGTTTAGCTTTAATTACTACATGGTAAAACAAAAAAGAAAGGAGTTCAACATATAAAGGGTTGTTTGCCACCCTAAGCTAGGGTTTTTGTGGCCTTTCCACTAATCAGAGCCTGGAAACATTTGATTTGCTTGGAATAATTCATCAGATATTCTTGTACATCTTTGAAAAATAATGGTGTGTGTATATCCTTTTTTTTGTTTTCTAAAAATATATGTAATTTGCACATTATCATACCCAAGCACTAAAGAGAATACCTAAAAAACCCCCACCTCATCCTGTTACAAGGGTTACATGTCTACAAGCCCTAAAGTCCATCCATCTAATCTGTGACACGCAGTGTATTGATTTCACATTTACTTGCCCATGAAGTAGCTGAGCACATTCAGAGGCAATAAAGAGGAGTTATTAAAGTACCCAAGGAGAATGTTTATCCTGGATAGAGCGCAGGGAGGTTATTAAATCAATCTCTGCTCTGCTGTTAAGTTGCTGAATCCATGACAGCAGGGAAGGTATCAAATCCTCTGGAATAGTGCGAATGAATCTGGAAACACTATATCCAGTGCTTACAGGAATATATACACTGTGAATGCAAACTGAGCACACTAGACCTAAACATGCATGAACCAATATAGAGCTTGTTCAGAATCCCTTGAGATGCATGTTCATTTCTCATACCCTGCTGATATACATCTGAAATGTTTGCTGCAGATATATACCCTCTGCAGATATAGACCCTTCAGATGTGTTTTTGTGGATATTTTCTTTTCTTTACATTTCTCCATGACTTTCTGTAGCAAGTAAATGTATTGTACCCTTTATATAAGGGTGCAATGTGGCGTTAGATGCACTGAGGCTCTCTGGACTTTGAATGTGAGAAGGCTACTGTGAAGAAGACCGTGCAAGTGATGCTGTAAAGCAGAGTACAGGATGGAATGACCATAAGAAAGCACAGGTGGCTCTGTGTATACAAGGAAAAGGGATAGGTGAGAATTGGCTCCTGGAATAGATCTTGGTTGTCACTGAAAGATAGGCCTGTTAAAACCATAGCAGGCACATCTGGATCTTTAAGAGCTATGATATTTTGTCACATCTACAATGTTTATTAGCTTACACAGTATTGCAGATAGATAAATGTGTTCAAGCAAGATATTTTAAGATAAGCAATTCTTATCTTGTACCCTTTTAAGCTGAGACAATGGACCAAGCAAGCTCATTGAAGGTGCTTTTCTTTTCTAGATATCTTTCTATCTTCTAGCATAGACACATTTCCCTTTCCCTGGGGCAGGATTCTGAGGCTGATGAGGTCTTCATAAGCAGAAGCATAAAAATGCTCCTCATACTGGACCTTCTATCCTGGCAAAGCATTGGAGACAAAGACCCTTCTAGAAAGTCTCCCCAAGTACTTCCCTTGCCTTTCACTGGCCTAAACCTTCTAGTGAATGGCCAGGGTGAAATAAAAATGCATGACTCATAACAATGTTTTTTCTTGGTTTATCCACTGGAGAACACTTTCCAGCAACAGGCAGAAGCAAACAATTTTTTGAGCTTATTTTGTTATGCTTGTTAGCTCAATTTTTTGAGCTAACAAGCAAATGCAGGAAACAATAGCAACCAGACCTAAGGCTGGATCCAGCCTAGCTGCCCCCTAAATATAAAAAAACTCCTTTTAGAGTAGCTCCTGCATTCAAACCTATCACTTAAGAATGGTACCCTTTAATGCTGCCTCCTCATGCCTTATTGTCCCCGGGGCACTCACTGCATCCATGATAACTGTGCCACTGATGAACACAACAGCAATGGTGCACAAATAGTATAATGGGTTACAGGTTTGGGGCACAAATCCTTTGCTGTGCTACTAAGCTTGGAGTTGAACTTTAGGCACAACAACTTTTAATATATTCCTCAATAGCCACAAAGGATATAATTAATATATTACTTTATAGGAGAAGCAGTGACATCATCACTGTGCTGTACATAGCCAGTGCAGAGATCTGAGTTGTGGGAAGGACTAGGGTTGCCACCAGTCCGGTTTTGACCCGGGCAGTCTGGTTTTGGAGTCTTGTGTCCAGCCAGTCTTGTGCCTGTTTACAGGTTCCCACAGCTCAGAGGAAGATCCGGTTTCAAGCAGATGCGGCCTGCCCAAGATCGCGATTGCCAAGGACCTCGGCAGCTGCCTCTATGATTGATCCTCCTCCTACTTTTCCTCTTCCGGCTCCCTGACACTGTGCTGCCCGCTTGGAGACCCCTGGTGAGATACCATAGCCCAGACAGCCCTGAGAGTTACACAGGCCATCTGAGAGCCAGCACAGGCCACCTAAGAGCCTGCACAGGCCACCTGGAGTCATCAGGATGCCAACCCAGAACAACACAGAGTTTGTAGCTTCATATTTTGTATTGTTGTATAAAGTATTTCTGGGATTTGTAGTCCTCTATAGCTGGTCTTGTTACTCCCTTCCCTGGCTTCCTCTCCACGCTCTCTCCTTTTTATACCCTCAAGAAAAAAAAGAAATGCCACTCGCGGCGATAGAGTGCTCGGGTTTCACTTGAAGAAAAGGTGGAAACCCTAGGGAGCACCCAGCAGGCTGCCTACATGAAACTACAGGAGGGGGCAGATACAAGACCACTTCCTTTGCACAAGAAATTAGCATTGTCTGGTATAAATACAGGAATCTCGCGCACAAAGACAGGGTTTCACACTGGATTACTACACAGACCTGAACGAACTACGGAGAGCACACCAAGATTCAAGAAAGAGTATACATGGCTCTAATATTTACACAATATTTGCTTATCTCATAGTTCAGCTTTGATAAGAAGATATAAGTGGGTATATGACGCACGTATATGAAGATATAAGTGGGTATATGACGCACTTCATGTCATTGTTCATGCTCAGGAAAATACAAACACTTTCTAAAACTCAATTAGCTAAAACATAAAGTACATTCATTTGTTCTTCACTTTTTAAAAGATACCGAAAAGGTTTTCTCCGTGATAGAAATAAAAATAAAAAAAATGGAATTACAATCTCTATTCAAATATGATGCTATGTACAGAGCTCATTCCAGTCAACACATTAAACAATCCTTGATCTAATAATGCTATTCACAAGCAGTGCGACTGTGCTAAAGCCTGACATTTTAATTGCAGCCACAATCCAGAATGTATGTCACAGGGTCACTGGTAGTGAAACATGCTGTATAACTTAATTTATCTGCTTCCATATCTAGTGATTTGATATGATTGGTAGCTTTTAGACACTTCTTAGTATTGACATATTTTAAACCAGGCTTTTTGCATGTGTAGCCACCCTGACTTAAAGTGACACTAAACTCAAAAGTTATATCTTAAAAATGCATTCAAGTACCCTAACTATTAACAATACTGAACCTCATTTGTGTATCACTCAGCTGTAGACCCTCAAATCATCACCCCTCCAAGCTCACTCCTATGAAGGACTAAGGGGTCTATTCACAAAGCTGCCGAGGGCAGCCGAGTGAATGACCGATCAGAAGTGAAGTGAGCCGAACACCGTTCGGCTATTAAATAGCCCGTACAGCACCCCCTCGGTTCTCCTGAACCGAAGGGGTCCTGGTGCCGAAGCTAGCCAAAGGATCGGCCGAAGCTACGGCCAGATCCTTCGGCAGCTTTGTGAATAGACCCCTAAGTCTTAATACAAATTAGTAAACTAAATGTGAGATTGCAGTCCCTGACAGGAGTGAGCTTGGAGCGGTGGCTACTTTACAACACACACAGGGACCATGGGGAACAGAAGTAGCCACCCTCAAGAAGGAAGGACAGTGTCAGCACCAATTCAGAGATGATTTGGAGGATCTATAGCCGAGTAATACACAAATAAGATACATTTTTATTACTAGTTAACCACTTGAAGGCCATAGTGTTTCACCCCCTTCCTGGCCAGGCCATTTTTCAGTATTCAGCGCTGCGGTACTTTGACTGATGTTTATTCCGTCATGCAACGCTTTACTGAAACGATTTTCATACCATTTTTTGGGGGACAGATAGAGCTTTCTTTTGGTGGCTTTTATTCACCACTGGGGTTTTAATTTTTTACTATATAACAAAAAAAGTACCCTAAATTTTGAAAAAAAACATGTTTCCCTATAAAATGTTATGAAACATTTTTTTTAACCCCAATTTTTTGGTAAAATATAAAAGTCGGGGTCACGTCGGGTAAATAGACACTAAACATGTCAACCTTTAAAATTGCGCGTGCCCGCAAAATCGCAGAAAACGACCGCAGCCAAAATTGGCCATAGGCGACGCTTTAAACGTTTTTACCGCTCATCAGTTTAGTGTCATCAGTGATTGATGGCCCTAGAATTATTGTTCTCACTGCGACGTTCGCGGCGATATGTAACATGTGCTGCATAATGGGCGCAATCGTCGGTTTCGTACATAGGCGCACCCGACGCATGTTTGCGTGTGTATCTGGGGGGCGGGGGACTTTAAAAAAATGTTTGTGTTATTTTTTTTAATTTTTTTTAGCTTCTTTATTTTTTTTAATGCTGTAATTTTTTTTTTTTTAACTTAACTTTATTGCTATAACATAGGGGACTAAGGAATCCCCTATGTAATAGCCAGTTCACCAAACAGGTCCTCTTTATGGAGACATCAGGGGTCTCAAGACCTCTGATGTCACCTAGGGACCCCCACAGAAGCTGATGAAGCACAGATCTGCTCCATCAGCTTCTCTCCGGTGTTCTGCACCGGAGAGTGACACTGAATGCAGGAAGTGATGTAATATACATCACTTCCTGCATTCGGGGACAAGAAGAGAGATCAAAGGGATGATCAAGTAATGATCATCCCTTTGATCTCCTGTTAGAGCGTCGCCGTGCCGGTCCCAGCCGCACCGGCCACATCGGAACACGGGACCGGCAGCGGCGGCGAAGAGACGAGCAGGAGGAGGTACGGGGGGGGGGGCGGCGCACACCCGCAGATCCTGCAAGCGATCGCTGGCTGTTTACATGCTGACGGTTACATGCTGACGCTCAGCGCGCACACGAGAGGGGGGAGGGGCAGGACGTCTTAAGACGCCCTCCCGCTCTGAGCAGACGTCCATCTGGCCGTTCACAAACGGCCATGGATGTAAGGTGGTTAAGGTACTTGAATGCATTTTTAAGATTCAACTCCTTAGATAAGTGTCACTTTAAGCAGGAGTGTCTATTTAAATTTAGAGCTGTCAAATCCTCATTTGATAGTCTGTGCTCATTTGGTTTCTCCTAATCACTCTTATTGTTTGTATCTGCCTCCTGCTGGGTGTAACTTTGCAATAGAGCAGAACAACCGATGGTGTGTTTTGAGTATCTGTCTCCATGGTCAATCACTAGGGGGTTCGTGGACAGTGGTGCATGCTGGGCAAGGACATAAATATTCAGGGTTGAGCTTGTGAGTGTCTCCCCCCTGGGCCTACTGGAGGGAGGGATGCTGTAGATTGTCTTACCTCTCCAGGCTTGCTGCCTAGGATGGGAAGCCATGTGCTCAGACTGAGGCCTGGGTTTGAGGCTTAGTGAATGAAGCTTGAGGAATGAAATGACAGAACAACCTCAGCAGGTACTGGGAGCCTGAGAGGTTGATCCTCTACTGAAGCATGGAGATTTCTGCTGAAATTGATTGCTATTACATAAAGTACAGAACAGCCAGGAGCTCAAGACAAGAAGATTGGTGCAGTTGGCTTAAAGGTCCTCTATCTGTGAAGGCTGCAAGTACTTTGTTCCATTGTTTCTAGAGTCTACTACATCCTGGGTGTTCTGTGCCCTAACTCTCTCCCAAAGCTCTTTATATTCTTTGTGGACATCAGTTTTATTGGTCGCCACTGGAGGGTCAGTAAGTGCTTTTGCCATGTCAGGATATTTGCTGTAGCCTTCTGAATTGAATGCTAGTGGAAGATCTGTCTTTACTAAAATCACAGGAACAGTCCCAATGATGAAGGAATTATTGTACTACTAAAAATATTGCAAGTAAGGTAAGATTTTATACTTTGCATCAGCCCTCTGCACATAACATACAACTTTTAAGTGAGCATTTCCACATGCAGTATGGGGTGTAGGAGCTGTTAGAGAGAGCTGACAATTGTGTGTAAAGAGATGTACTGGTGTTTTTTTTTTAACCTTTAGTTAGTAGTTTAACCTTTAAAAAAGGTTACGTTTACCTTGTGATCCATAGTTTTTATTTTCCTGTTATTTGGCAGTTCTTACCTGTAGATGACTTAAAAAGGTAGAAAAGCTTAGTGGTTAGCACTTCTGCATTGCAGTACTGGAGTCCTTGGTTTGAATCCTTGCTAGAACACTGTCTGCATGGAGTTGCATGTTCCCTCTGTGCTTGCATGGCTTTTCTCCCACACTCCAAAGACATACTGGAAGGTCAATTGGCTCCTGTCTAAATTGACCTGCATTTATATAAGCATGTAACCTTAGGGACCATAAGCTGCAAGTGCTGCATAATTTATTGGCACTATACATACACATGTGTAATAAATGCACAGACATTTTGCTTTATCTGCTAATGCTGGTTTGTTCGAAAAGCTCTTGTATACCAGATCTAGTGTTGTGTTTTTCCGCTAGATTTGCCTTCCGTGATGTTAGGGAATACAGTAGAACTCCAGACACCTGGCTTTTGATCAGAGAAGATAATCCGCAGTCAAGCTGCTTGATCACTTGGATGTTTTATTGTTCATGTTCATTAATTACAGCTTACATATTGTGGTTAGATGACCCTCATGTGCTTAACACAGACAACGTACTTAATCATAGAGTGTCTGCACATTTACTGTGGAAAATGCATTAGGGTCTTCTGACCACGATATGCATACTGTAATTTATTTTTATTAAACTTTTTAGTGGTCAAGCAGCTTAAGTGCTGACTACCTTCCCTACAGTGATGTATGGTAAGTCTTGTGTACCACTGGTGGGTGATTGCATATCTGAGCTTGCCTGTCTTGTGGGTTCTGAGCTTGCCTGTCTTGTGAGTTTGCTATCTAACATCCCCACAAACATAATATTCCAGTGTACAAACTGAACACTATTGTCAGTTGTTGCCGCTTTAGCCAGTGGCAAGCCTAAGTCTGGAACTAAAATGTAATTTTAAATACAAGAAAATCAAACAAGAAATAGTTTGTGAGAAACCTATAAAAATGTACTGTAATTTCTCAACAAAATGGGTGTCCCTTATAGTTAGGCAATGTAAGAGTAACTATGGGGTTGTCTAAGGGCCAATTCACACCAGATGCATTGGGGCTGCGCTGGCTGTTTTTTCCAGGGCATCTCCAATGCAAGACTGTTGGTTATGTGTTTAGATGAAGCACTGAGATCTTGAGGAATGCTGAATGAAGCTTTACCTGCTTAGGAGAATATTACATGTACTGTATGTATACAGCACCACCCAGAAAACGCATATATAGGAAACCTTCTTGTGTATCATAGATAAGTATGCATATAGAGAGACTAACATTGCACCGCTCAAAAGCCATTTAACAGCAGAATGTCAGTAATATGCTGTTGTATTTCCAGCAAAGACTAGGCAATTTGCCTTGTCAGGGATGAACACCATTCACACCTCCACCACTGGAACGGGTTGGTGTGCACTCGGTTGGTGGTTGGTGTGCACTCAAAGTATGGGATGCAGTACTTTTTTTTCAGTACAGCGTGATTCAACGCGCTACAACCGCCTTGTACCCCACTTTTCAAGTAGAACCGAATGAAGTGTCACTTGTGACATTTCAATAAAGTTCTAAAAAAAAGAAAGAGTACTCAGTGCGGTGTGCTTGGATTGGTGCATCAGCACTGTGTCAGGAACTGCACACCGGCTGCTTTGCGATTTAGCACAGCGGCTGGCGTGAATGGGCCCTAAGACTGAACTCGAGGCAAATCCCTACATATACAGTTGAAATACATAAAGGAAAGCATCTTTAGTTGCCAGCTGAATGATATTTCTGTCTTTTTTAGTCCTGAGATTTACACACTCTTGCCAGAGAGCTTAGTAAGGTTGGTGATCCGACTTTTCTCTTCTACAACCACGCAATACAGCTTGGTCACCTCCCTAGCCCCAGTGACTGGGCAATGAATCAATAGCATTTGCTCACTCTGCTCTCTCCTCTTGCCTGCAGGTTTCTTCATGTGACAACAGTATACCTGATTGACCCCAGTGCTGCCCTTCCCAGTCTGTTCTGCTGTACAAGAAACAACAAGAGGCTGATGCCAAGTCAAATGCAGGTACTCATTGTATTTAATTATATATGAAAATGGAGGGATTTTTTTTAATACCTGGAGTTTGACCTTAAAGCATAGCTCTGGGGGCAATAAAAACCTTAACCCTTGCAGTGGGGCTATTGCTTGGTTGCACTGCAAGGGTTAATTGCTCATTTTGGAAGAGTTATACTCACCTGATCCCGGCTCTTAGACCAGTCCCTTCCGCCTCACACTCGCTCCACTGCAGCGGCCTAAGGATCCTCAAGTTTTATACTGTTATGTTATTATGCCGAGGGACATTCCATCGCTGCAGTCACAGCCATCCAGATCCGAGGTTCGGGTGAATATAACTTTTTTTTTTAAAATAGACACAAACGAGCACCCTAGACCCAGTGCATGGGTTATGAATTTTTTCCCTGGAGTTCTGCTTTGATTGTTAATTTCTGCTATAGGTAAGGGTTTAACAGATAAAGCAGACACCAGGAAACCTCTGTCATCTTGGGACTTGGTTTTATTATTGTGAATCCTTTCCCTGCATCACCAAGTTATTAGTCTTAATGATCAATCATTTGTTCACTTTTATTTTAATTTGTGAGGCTCTTGTAAGTAAATCTGTCCAGCACACTAAGAACAGAGTATTTATCTATTTACCATGTGCTCACTAGACCAAACAACATTTCTGTTTTAATTTGTAACTCCAATTAATAACTATACAAATGGAAGCAAGCATTGTAAGAAGCAAATCCATGCTCATTGCAAATGTATTAGCTTCGGAGGATGGTACCTCTGAGATATATTACTGAAGGCACATAAATTGATGTATGTCATAGTTTAACTTTATGGGTTCACATAAAGATCAATCTAAAGTAAAATGTACTGTGAATTTCAGTAACCCAGGAATGTCCCTTGTTAATCGTGCTGATGACTGAATCGGAAGCATCCGCCGCTGATCATACGGATAATTTGAACATCTGTAGAGGCAATCAAAAACTCTATATATTGCCATGATGGCTGCCCATATTGGAAATGATCTAGTCTATGGCAATTATTCCTGCACTAATTGTTTCCCATTCTGTTTAACAACGTGGAAAGAAAACTCCTGAGCTTTAAAAAATGCAACTGACTTTCTATTCTAAATAAACATGAATCCTTGTATAGTATATGAGCACAGTAGACTGGCATGATTTTAAATAGCAGTGATGAGCATAAGGTGGCATTTATAACAATCGGGGTACATTTTACAGGTTAAAAGGTAACACTGCAACACCAGCTTCTGAAGTTCCTGCTTGCTGCTTATCTGTAGTACAGTCGATATAAATGCCACAGGGAATGGGTTAATCAGAATGTGAGAACAGTGTATGAAATATCTACTTTACTTAAAATCAATTACTATAAAAAAGAAAAACAATAAAAGCAAAAATATAAGTTGATAAGGGAAAGACAGGCATATTGATCTAGAGATAAAAGTGACACCTGTCTGACACAAACAGTAAACAGCAAGGGAACAGGTTATATATGGGTGTGCGCGCCCTGCAATAATAAAAGCAGCACAACACGGATCAAACACAAGAATCTCAACAGAAATAAGTCATAACAGAGCACAAACGAACGTAATATAATTTGAGCTTCTTCCAGGGAAAAAAAGTATCCGATTCCCATGACAATAATGACAGCCGGATTGCAGTAATTCTTCTTACTGTACATTACAAAATATTCGCCTAAGTAATTGTTTCATGAAAATGTGTTAGTATTCCATCAAAATTAATCTTCCTTCCTTGTGAATAGACTTGTAAAATAGAATAATGTGGCTGGGAAGGCAGTGAAAGGAACCTCAGCAGAGAAGATTTGGGTGACAGCTGCTTGGGGAATACAGAGATCTATGTAACCCTGTGCTGCTGGCCCTCACAGGTCTTCACATCTCCGCAGGAACCATATGTCCTGCCAAATGCCAGCAGTGTCCAAACCTTGCCTCTTACAGGCTAATTAAAAAGGACATCTTGGTCCGTAAACAGGGGAGCTGTAGGAAACATCTGGTGGTGCCCACGCAGTCTGGGTGAATTGCATGTAATCAGGCTGGTCAGAGGTTCGCCAGATAAGTGGACAGACGGTTGCAGGATTAAAATGAGAGAGACCTGTCATATGCCAGCTAGAAATGTTCACCCTGGAGTCCAAGTCAACTGGATTTCATTACTTTCTCAGGGGGACAAAAATCATTAGAAGCAAAAGTCATTAAATTACAGTAAAAGCACTATTTATAATACAAGTCTGTTACATGAAGGTATATGTAGGGAAACTGTTACATTAAAAACAGGCTTATGTTATTGCCTAAATAAAGTGCATTGCTTATTTTTAAAAGCTGATGACTTATTTCTTTTTTAAAAGCATAACTCTATTAACATAACTCTATTAATATAATCCGCATTTGTGCTGCACCGTGTGTATATAGATGGATATAATATATATAGATATAGATATCTATATCGGTATAGATATCTATATCATATTATGTTTTGTTTTTTTAAGGAAGTCTTTAAACTCTAGTCCAGTGCATTTTTACACTCCAACAGGACCAAGGACACGGCTTCCCTGCTGATTTTTTTTCTAATTTTCATCCTGGCAATCATTATGTTAACCGGCTGGCTGCTCGTTACCATGATGATTGCTGCAATCCTTCTATTCAACATGTCTGAGCCTGGGAAAATGCATTTATAGTGTTTCCTGGTTCCAAGCAATGCTTGTCCTTTCAGAAGAATGCCAAATGTCCAAAAGTACACCTAGCTACTGCTGCTTTAATAGTAAAACAATTGTCAGCCAATGGCTTTTTGGTAGCGCGATCGCAAGACAAAAAGCTGCACGTCCCGAGGTGCGCAAGCGCACACTGCCCGCTCACCATTGCAATCATCTGCAAGCCCTCCCCTCAGCGGGGCGGTCTTGCGGTGATCGCAAGTATGATCTGCCTGTCCAAGATGGGCAGGTCGTACAAACTTTTAATCACCTTACAACCATCGCACAACGAAAGTCGTGCAATGGTTGTAAGGTGTATGGCCACCTTTAAAGTTGCTTAGCATTAGTAATTAATGATTGGTATTTGATTGACCTGCCTACGAAGGTATGGAATCGCCTGACATGACTATGTAGTGTATATAGCTACCCTCTCAATTCTGGCATTTTTTCAATTTTTTTAAAATTACTTGCTTTTTAACAGGCATTCTATGTCATAAATCTGAAGTGGAAATCCAGCTAAAAATTACAATGCACAGTTAAAATATAAATTTCTGTAAACTGACCTTACTTATAATTTCTAATTCAGTTCAGCCACTCTTGTGATTCTCACACCTCTATCCACATTCAAAGCCAGAAAGGCAACACCGATATTTCCTATTCCAGCTTTGCAGCTTCTTGTGTCTAAAATGTATCTTATTTGTGTATCACTCAGCTGTAGAGCCTGAAATCCTCTCTGAATTGGTGCTTACACTGTCCTTCTTTCTGGAGGGGGGCTACTTTTGTTCCCCATGGTCCCTGTGTGTGTTGTCAAGTAACCACCACTCCAGTCTTGGTCTCATGATTGACATGATGACTACAATCTCACATTTATTTTACTAATTGAGATTGTAGTCCTTCACGGGAACGAGCTTGGACTGGTGGCTACTTTACAACACACACAGAGACCATGGAGAACAAAAGTAGCCACCCTCCAGAAGGAAGGACAGTGTCAGCATGAATTCAGAGATGATTTGAGCATCTACAGCTGAATGATACACAAATAGGATACATTTTTGTTAAAAGTTAAGTTACTTGAATTTATTTTTAACATTTAACTCCTAAGTTCAGTGTCACTTTAAAGATACATTTCAGGTATTTATACCAGCAGAATTTTAAAACATGTTTGATAATTGAAATTGTAATGCATACATTGTTGATATCTGCCAGTTACTCTTCTTTAACTGTGACCAAAAAACAAAAAAGTTGCACATACAGTAGATGTTTGTCGTGCATTGTGTATTAACCTGTTTGTTAAAGCATTAGATACTTAAATTCAAGCTTAAAGGATAAATAAACAGAAGTAGTACAATCTCCACAACACTCCATCATTATTCTGATCAATGTCCAGTTATATTTGGTAAGGGGATCTTTGGAGAGAAGATGATATAAAGAGCAGTGACGGAACTACCGCCGGTGCAGGCGGTGCTGCCTCACCGGGGCCTGAGCCTACGGGGGGGCCAGTATCTATTCAAACACAGCCCTGGGGCAGAGATGGCGGGGGCCGTTGGTGTCCGGCCGCCGGTTACCATAGGATCGGTATGCGGCGGCCCCTCTCATCTCTGCGCCGGGAGTGATCACATTGGCTGACGGGCCCCCTGTGTGTGACGTGTCCATCTCAGCGCGCCCATGTACTCAGGCGGCTGTCTGCTGGGTCCTCACGGCCGAGGCCCAGGACTGCACCCTGCAGTGCCTGTAGGCTTTTTTTAAACCCAGCAGACAGCCGCCTGAGTACATGGCGCGCTGAGATGGACACACACACGGGTGGTTTTCTGCAGCCTCCCCCATAGGGTTGCCACCTTTTCTTCTTCAAGCAAAACCCGAACACTCTAGCGCTGTGCGGACATTTTTTTTGGGAGAATGAGTCGCGGCTTATTCATATGTAAATAGAGCCACCCATTCATATGTAAATATCACAGTTGAAACTATTTTCAGTGGGAGGCCAGTAGCCCCTATCTTGATTTTGGTTGCCCCTGTCTGCCTGACATCTTGTGTCTGGGTTTCTGCTGCCATGAAACCCGGACACAGCATTCAAAACCCGAACTGTCCGGGTGAATCCTGGACAGGTGGCAACCCTACTCCCCCACCAGGAAGCAGCCAGAGGAGGTGAAGGTAAGTTAATAAATAAAATATTTTTTTTTTAGCCCAATTGATGGCATTGCTGTATAAAGTACAGCTGGTATTTGTAGTTCCATATAGCAGGTCTCATTCTGCATTGCAGCAATGCAGAATGAAAAAGATCTTGGACCAGGGCCCTTTGTTCCCTAGGTCCGCCACTGATAAAGAGAATTGGAAATCGTGTGCCATCAGAGGCCTACGGGCCTTTTCTGGGCTTCAAGATCCCAGCTTCAAAACAGCTAGAAAATTTTGCATGAAGACAATTTAGAATAGCACGATTGTTGGAGCAGTTTGTTTTAGAGGTGTCACTTGCTACATTTTCTGGTATAAATACTTTTTTCTTTTTCATCTTGCGGCTGCTTTTCATTTCAGTTTTGTGCTTCATTTTCACATTATAGTGTTTGATTGAAAGCTGACAGGTATTAATCAGGAGTGCTGATGAATTAAAGATGAGGTGGTGCAGATGCCCCTCCAGTGAGGGATAAAAAAAAATCTAAGATTAATCTTTGAAAAGCCTGTCATAATGTTAATGGATGGGCCTCCCTCCTTCTTAAATCTTACAGCCTGCGCTGTGGCAGCCATGCCTGGGAGGGCTGTTCCGTTAACCCTCTCAGGCTCCATTTGTAAGATCAAGCACAATGCTGATTTTATTAAAGGAGAGGGCAAATGTCAGTTTTGGAACACAAGAATGAAATAAAACAGGTATTAGACTATTTATTTTAAAGGACCGGTGTGATGTGTGGATAATGTTGTTCATTGAGGTTTTCAGGTGCTGAGCCATCTGCTCATCCTCGGTCGCATTTCAAGAGTATGGATCCACTCACAGCATATTTATTCTGATTTATTGGACATGTGGACGTAGAAAGAGGATTATTGTGTTTTCATATGTTGTAAAATCTGTGTCATAATGACTGCATCCAATGCTTGAAAGCCCTTGTTTTTGTCGTCCCCCCATTAACCCCTACATGGCCTGCAAGCAATGTTTAAAACTGATTGCTAATAGAAGGCCTTGCAGGACCAATCTTGCAATTTCATCCATGTCAACTTTCTGCAGATCAGCAAGGTGATTGGAAGACCTTGTACTTTGAACTCTGACAATGGGAGCAGGTTTCTAGAAGGTTCTGTACTGTTAAATCTCCCAGTTACCTTCCTTGAAATATAATCCAATAAACCCTACAAATGATACTAAGGTACATTAAACTATTGCAAAAAAAAACCCTGTCAACAGTGAGAACGATCAGGACAGTGGGAGTGAGGTGTAAACCGGCATCATCCAGCAACAATTCGAGTTAGCAGAAAATCTTGGGCTGGAAAATTTTGTGTTAACAGATGGCAGGAATAGAAATGAGAAAGGAGTAAATTGAAAATTATGTTTCTACAAGGTTCATTATATGGGAAGATTGTGTTTAACTCTTCAGTGGTTTTGCATTTTAATAAGAGAAAGTCTATTCTGATTATGAGTATGTTGAATAAGACTAGTAAACAAAGAAGCAGAAAGATAAAGTCGTGTTTTGGTCTAATCTCAGACACAGCCCACAGGTCTACATCAAGGGAAACTCTTCTCATGCAAACACCATCTGTATTGTGATCATTAGCAGCAACAGTGGGAGGGTTTTCTGAGTAATACTGACATTTGTCTGGTGTGGCCTGTGGAGAAGTGATCAGTTTAGTGAAACCTTTGAAAGGCAGCTCCACAAATGCCTCAATTTATCACTGCATATATTTAAAATGCCTGATTTTTAAACCATATTTAAGCTTAAAAATGAGCATGAACTATATTGCAGCTTATCAGACTTTAGCTCTGCAGCGGTTTTCTTTTTTTTTTTTCCAACTGGTAATCTTGCCAGTAGCTTGCTTCCTTTCCTAGCATGACAACACCCACCCTACTGCATCAGGAAACGTAAATAGGAAAGGACCACTGGGAACTCTTCCTGTCTTCTTGCACATAACATAAATGGATGGGGTGCTGTAGCCCTTAGAACAATATTATTGATAAAAGTGCAACATAGGCTGACCAGTTATCAGCAGACAAGATTTTTGGCCAATAGGTAATTTTTGCACTCAAACAGGCAGAAGTTCATGGTTAGGGTTTACATAGAGTTTAAGTTTGTAAAGACTTTAAAAAATATGATTTATCAGGACTTCTCCAACTTCTAGCAACATTTTTGCAACTTTTGAGAATGATTCCATACAGAAGCTGGATAACCAGTTAAATAAATGATCTTCATGAACAAGCATGTCAAACTCTTGACACCTCTTCTCTTTTAGTTCTTCTTTGCAGCTCTCAGCCATTATAAGAATGAAGTTGAACAAACCCTAATTAGTCCTGTAGCTCATAATGTCTATGCTGCTTTGCATAAAAACATGCTTTGTATATGATGAAAAATGTTGGTTAAAGCCCAACTCTGGGCATCCCTTCTCCCAGTACCAGTTAGGACCCCCTCCTCCCAGGTACTTACCCTTTTCTGAAGCCTTTGGACTGCTCACATGACAAGCTGGATCCTCTTTCACTTTATCTCTTCTCTGGTGCTGGGCGCTCCTAAATGATGTAGAGAGCAGTGCTGAAATGATGAGTCATTCCCTGCATCCTGTGTCAGTGTAGGGTGCCATTTTAAACCTGATTTGGGCTTTTTTTTCTCAAATGTCTTGTTAAATAGTCTTGGTAATATTTACATTAATGTGATATCAGTTGCTTCAATCCTAGACTCTTCCTATACTGCTGTTGGGTGCTGGAATGCCATCATGCTTCTAGTCAGGGCTAGATTTATACGATTTTTCACCACTAGACCAGATACTTTATGCATACAGACATCCCAACTCTCCCCGACATTCCAGGAGTCTACCTGACGCCCACGACAGAATTTTTTTTATCCCTGGAAAGGTTTACTCTGCTCTACCTAGCAGAGTAAACCTTTCCTGGTTCCCCTGTTATCTGGTTGTTTTTTTTTTGTATTCTGACGGTGGCTGTCAAAAATACAAAAAATAAAAATAAAAAAAACACAACGGAAAGCAGGGGTTGCGTTAGCTCCTCTGCTATCTGCTGATTCCCCAGCTATATGCAATAATTTCAGGGAGGTGCCCTCTTCCCTAGCCCCCATCACCAAAATACCCTCCCCCACACACACAGATGGAGAGGGCACCACCCTGAAATTAGTTTTTGCAGGTTTGAATGTCTTTGCATATATGGGTCGATGTAAGCATGAGAAATAATCAGACATTCAATTAAACAATAGTTGATTGTATTGAAAAATTGAATTGAAGAGCCTGGCTATATCCATGCAGTCAGGAAAGCTTCACACACACTCCTACTGCTAAAAGAAAAAACCGTAATCAATGCCCTCTTTTACCATGGACCATGACTTATAATTATTAATGGGACAAGGTTAAGCTTTAGTGTGGAATGCCTTTTAGCAAGTACAACAGTGACAATGCAAAGCACAGATAGATTAAACATACAGAACTCAATGGCAATACAGTTCCTTACTGGATTACTAATAAATATGATCTAGTCCAGGAGTAGGCAACCTCGGCACTTGAGCTGTGCTGAAACTACAATCCCATCATGCCTCTGCGAGTCATGCCTGTGGTTGTTAGTCTGGCAGTGCCTCATGGGACTTGTAGTTCCACAACAGCTGGAGTGCCGAGGTTGCCTACTGCTATCTAGTATAGTAAATTAGATATTTCACATGCCACACTCCTTTAGTGCTTCACAGTCCCAGAAATTATCAGCACATTACTAGTGGATGACAGCCTTGGAATTGCTCAGCACGCTTTTGATGAAAGCCTTTTACTGCTGTAATGGTGGAAAAAGAGCCCTGAAACTGTTCACATGGAAATGTGACACTCTACGCTTAGTGTTACTCAAGCACAATAGCACAGGAGCCTTTGGTGTTGACGATATTGGAACCTTTATTGTTTTGCTGCATGCCATGGCAAAGCACATGCAGCCTCTGCTCTCTTGGCCACTAACCATGCATCCAGCTTAATAAAATCCAAGGATCTGGATTCTTATGCACATGGGAAGTTTTACCCTCACATAAGAGGACTACTTGCTCGGAAGAGGAACTGGACAGTTTTATACTAATCTTCCAGTTTAAAACTAAAGCAGACCATGCACAGAACATTAAAAATGCCATTAGAGACTTGACAAATGTCCTTTGAAACTTTTTTTTAACATTTGATTTTCCCGAATTTACATAGCAATCACTGATAGAATTTCTTTTGATCGAGAAAAAATTTCCATCCTGCTCCTTTCAAATTTTTTGATCACATAAAAAGCTTGAAGCTTCACATATTGGTTGGAACCACCTTTCCTAGTTTCATGAATCCCAGAGTCTGAAGCCGGATAGAATGGTTCTGCTGTCCATATTTGTGAGTCATTTGTTTGCTTGATCTTCTATTTACAGTTATGCTCAAAGGACACAAAGAGCATGGGTTTTTGCCTAAAAACACCCCAACTGAATGGAAAAGTAGAGGTGCACCACAATGACATTTTTCAAAACTGAAACAAAACCGAAAAATAAAAAAAATGTCAGGCCGAAAAATCTTTTTCTAACCTTTTTCAAATTTTTAAAAATTTGTATTTATTTGCTTTACTGTTGGGGGCTTTGGGGAAATATCAGAGGTCTAAACAGACCGCTCATATTTCCCTTTTTAAAATAGAAAAAGAGACACGAGTCCTCAATCTCTTTTTCTGCATCCCCCGGTTATGAATGAACAGGAAGTCTCTATACTGAGTGTTCCTGTTCATTCATAACTTGTGGACATGTTTTCCATGTCCACAATCATGAATGAACAGGAGGTGATGTAGATCACTTCCCAATCTTTCATAATTGGGGACACAGTAAACATGCTATGTCCTCAATTATTTACAAGCAAACAGCGATAACTGATTGCTGACTGCTTGCACTCGCTTTCCATCCGGACTCACTGTCACAGGAGGCTGAGCGAGCAGTGTGGGGAGGAGAGCTCGATCTTCTCTGACAGCTGACTCCTCTCATTTTGCCAAAAGTGCAATTTTTGGACCATATGTTTCCGCGGCCGAAATTTCGGTGCATCCCTAGAAATAAGATATGTTAATTCCTAGTATATCCTAGTATATCACCTAGTATATAGCAAATGTAAACCAATAGTAAATAGCCTAACACAAGTCTCAATATATAAGAATTGGTTACTACTTGGGAAGTGCAAATGGGTTCCCAGTCAAACTCTAATCAAAGGAATACAAAGTATCTGAGAAGGGGTAATATCTATAAGCCATAAAATGAGTACTGCTCAAGCACCATAGGAAAATCATTCATTAAGGTAGTAACTGAGATTAATTACTATTTTAGGAAGCATGACTAGGTCCTTGACCCCCAGTCCAGGACTGTGGGATATGTGTATGCCAGTGGCCTATACATGGCCTATATGGCCTGCCCTCCTAAGTGAATGCAACATAATTTTTTAACTCCTCAGCAATAGGTAAAGAAAACAATGGGGTCTATTCACAAAGCTGCCGAAAGATCTGGCCGTAGCTTCGGCCAATCCTTCGGCTAGCTTCGGCCCCAGGACCCCTTCGGTTCAGTAGAACTGAAGGGGTGCTGTACGGGCAATTCACAATAGCCCGTACAGCTCCCGATCATGGCCGAGCGGCTCAGTCGAGCCGAACGCATATGCATCGGCTCGGCTGAGCCGTGCTGAGAGCCAAAGCTGGCCGAGCGGCCGGCCGACAGCCTGCTTCTGACAGCTGGGCGGAGCCAGCTGTGATCTTACAGCTGGCTCCAGCCACTTTCAGAGAGATCAGCGTCCCTGCTTACCTGCTAACCAGGGACACTGATCTCCCTGGCTGTCACTGCTAGCTCCGCACAATCGTTTTCTATTTACTTTTTTTTAAAACTTTTTTCACTCTTTTTCTGTTCTGCTTGGTACCTCCTGAGGGACCGAGCAGAACAGCTGAGCTCGGCGGGATTCGGCTATTCACTCACTGCTGTTCGGCATCTTTAAGAATAGCCCGAACAGCAGTGAGTAGCCTGCCAGATGTTGGATCGGCTGAGTCGAACTCTATCTGCACTTCGGGTACCGACCCGAAGGCCGACCCGAAGCCACGCGAAGCAAGCCGATGTACAGCTAATTTCAGCCAATGTACGGCTGAAATCAGCCGTACCAGCCTGAAGTGAATAGCCAAACAGTGTTCGGCTCACTTCACTAAAGGTCGGTCATTCACTCGGCTGCCTACCGCAGCTTAGTGAATAGACCCCAATGTTTGCCAAATCCAGTATTACATGACCGTCATTAGCAGTTTGTTAAATATTCTACACAAGAGATAGCATATCAAGGATAGGCTATAGTGTTTAATTGCCAATAATCATTACTCATTCACCAAGTTTCATCCTCCTTTCTTTACAGGAAACACCAGAGCATACTTTGTATATGCCCATTTAATACTCCAGAAAAGATTTAATAATTTTGGAAAGTTCTTTGTGGCCTTCAGTTAGGCAATACTGCTTGACGTTTACAGGATGCTTGAGGAATAATGCACATGCTTGTTTACTTGGCATCTCCAGTATGGTTAGAGAAAGAGAAAATATCCATTTCTAGTATATCATCAGGAAGTTGTGGCCCATTCAGTCTTAAGATGCGTTGCTGTATCGGCAGAAAAATTGCATTATTGCTCTCATTGCGATGTTCGAGGTGATATGTAACATGTGCAGCACAATTGTCATTTTTCGCACGTAGGCGCTTCGACACGTGTGTATCTGGAAGGCGGGGGACTTAAACATTATTTTTCCCATTTGCCTAAATAAAGAGGACAGGTCCTCTTTATGGAGGCATCAGGGGTCTTTTAGACCCCTAATGTCACCTAGAGACCCCAAACAAGCTGAGGATCCAGAGATCTGCTTTCCCAGCTTCTTGTCCTGACTCTAAGAGCCGGAGACTGTGTACAGTGACACCGGAAGTGATGTAATACACATCACTTCCGGGTCCAGTAATCGGAGGAGAGGTCAGCAGCTGGAACAGCTGAATCTCTCTCTGATCATTGTGGGGAGACCCACCGACCCAGTGGCCGCTGCGGGCGGGGGGAGGGGGCACCACACGGTAAAAACGATCCAGCGGCTGTTCAGACACCAGATCGATTGTAAGTTACACAGCAATCGCCTGCTGTTAAAAGCTGTACCAAGAGCACGGCTGCCGAAGCAGCCGTGTTATTGTTTTAACCACTTCTGCGGGCCGCCGTCTATAGCACTTACCTTAACTGATGTCTCCTTATCCGATCTTCTTCTTCTTTCCTGATGTTTTCAGCTGTCCCTCCAGCGCTGCTGCAGGTCTCCGATCCAGAGCTGACTCCTCTGTCCTTGCTGGCACTTCCTGTCCCACGGTGTCTGCATGCGGGTGCACGCTTCCATATACTTACCTTGTGTCTCTCCTCGTCTCATGGCCGAAAATCCGAACTGCGTATGCACCCGCCCCAAGATGCTTTGTGGCCACCCGAGCAGTTTTGGATTTGTCGGACGGGAGCGCGCGGCAAAGACGGGGTAAGTTTAAACCGCTGTTAAAGCAGGTTTTTTTTTCCCCTCAACTTTTTGCATATATCTACTGCTTGCTAGCCATATATATATTTGCAGACTGTGCTGGGCCACACAAGGCTGAGGCCCCGGTGCGCCCGCACCGGCGGTAGTTCCGCCACTGTCCATAGCTACCATACCTACTCATTGTCATCTTTGGTTCATATTTGTTAAAAACAAAATGACCTCTTCCCCATTTGTAGAAGCATATTAGCCTTTGATTATATTTTATCACTATTTGAAATACATTTTAATTGTGAGGAAAATGTTACATGTTGCCTGTTTAAAAGTACATTTAGAATTGTTACAGCCAAGTGGACTAAACCAAAATTGACCTTTTACATCTAGCTTGCACATCAGGTAGAAAGCTGGGCATAGACAGAAGATCCCTTTTCCTTTTTGCAATTAATTGTCACCTAGGCAGATGTATTATTTCTGTTTTATATGAAGAGAGGTCAAGAATTATTTTGGTTTGGGGATTTGCTGTAATGTAGAATAGTTAGAAAATGGTAGAATTATACCTATAGGTAAATACTTTTTCTTTTGGTCATTCTGCTTTTCATTTGTTTTAGTTCTTCTCAACTCTGGATTGATCTGATATTTTGGGGGCTGGAAACACTGTCTTTCACAATAACTTTATTTAATAATAGAAATTGTCATTACCAGTCATGCTTAAACCCTGGTTGTGGCTGCCAGAATGTTGCAATGTCTAATGTTCTGTCCCCGCTACACCTTACCCTGTGACCTGTGTATAGCTCAACATGCAGCTAAACCCTTCTATTCTGCAATACGCCAGACTAGGTGAAATCTTGAAGCTTCATTAACAAAATAGGGTGGGTGAAACTGGCAAAAAAGAACATGAAAACATATAATCGATATATGAACATGTAAATAAAGTGCTCAAAAATGTTCAGAGAAACAAGTCCATTCCTACCAGCGATGCTGCCGTAAGGGATATCTGGGCATTTACTCCAGACATGCGCTCAGGATGGCATCAGATTCTCTTCTCTATTCCAAAATTTAGGCTGTGTTCCCAGAATGCACTTGTTCCCTTCTCCCTGGGCTGATAACTTACCATAGAAAACAGTTAGCTCTATAGTAAATCGAGATATACAGGTGAAACTCGAATAATTAGAATATCGTGCAAAAGTAATTGCAGTAAGTGCTGCAAAAGGGGCCCAAACCAAGTACTGAGTACATATGCATGCTTGTACTTTTCAGAGGTCCGATATTGTTCTATGTACAATCCTTGTTTTATTGATTGCATGTAATATTCTACTTTTTTGAGGTTGTGGATTTGGGGTTCTTGGGGTTTTCATGAGCTGTAAGCCATAATCATCACAATTATGACAAATCACGGCTTGAATTATCTTGCTTTGCATGTAATGAGTCTATCTCCTATATTAGTTTCACCTTTTAAGTTGCATTAGTGAAATAAATGAACTTTGCACGATATTCTAATTATTAGAGTTTCACCTGTATGCTCTACTGGACCATTTTGTGGCTGAATTTGAGATGGCAGGTAGGTAAGTCAATAAATCTCTGCCTGTGGGCCAGAACACCTAATGTGATTTTGTATTTTCACCACAGCTAGAGGGCTGGAGTTTGCCTTCCCCCTGAACTAGACCAACTGTTTTTATGCCATTCCCTCTCCTGTCCTGGTGAACTGGCTAGCGATTAGTAACACACTAACAAGATCAGACATCATAGCCTCACAAAGCATACAAAGGCTGGGGTTGGAGATGCTGAAACCAACCGTTGGCCATCTTTATCACTGTACACCTAAAATCAACAATTGGAAGAGTAGGTAAATTCTAACATCTAATTTATTTATACAGCACTTAAAGCTCTGCGACATGCCCAGTTATAGTATTACATGCTCAAACTTTTTTCAATAATTAATTCATATTAAACAAATGTACATTGCCCAACAAAGTATTTCTTTCCATTTTTGCCCGAGCACTTAGTCATCATGTTTCCAAACAGCTGCCTCCAACTCACTCACCTCAGATTCCCTGGATTTCTTGTTGAGTACCATATCACACTCTTTCTTCTCCAAGCTACTAAATGGACAGCTACTGGAGTCTGATCTGTCTATACAGATCAGACTCCAGTAGCTGTCCATCTAGTAGCTTGCAGAAGGCGAAGGGTGGAGTGGCTTGATTTGCTGTGCTTGTGGGGAGACACACGGAGCTTTTTAGCACACACAAGGGTGGCTCCATAGAACCTTGCAGGGTCCTGGTACTGTTCCTCTTCTGATCACAGCAGTATGGAGCAGATTTTACCACTGTGACCTCCATATCCGTACAGTTATTTTTTCCATCTTGTGATGGAGGAAAAAATTCAATTACCGGACTCCATATCAGTCTATGGGGAATTAGATGAAAATGGACATGTGTCCGTTTACATCAGAATACCCCCGATCCAGCACGATCCAGCAAAATGGATCTTTGAAGTCAGGGGTAACTGGGTGTAAATGGGCAGGCGTGCCTATGGACTTAGTGAGTATCCGATTGGGTCTGCCTTAAAAACTGACAGGTGGACCCGATCGGAACACCCTTGTTAAAGGGGCCTTATTGTCAGTATTGACAGATGGGTCTTCCTTTGGATTATGTTCATGTTCACTCACCATAAAGTGTGTGTGTGTGATGCAATTTATACACAAACTGTGGCTGGTTCCTTTTTACCTATAGCAATAATGCCTCAATCGTTAATATTGTAAATATTATAAATAAGTTACATTTTATTTTAGTTTATAAGACCTTTAATCACATGTAGTATAAGTCTAAAATAACACCCAAGTGAGTAGAAAGCCATGCAGGATATCTACCACAAGGTAGAGCTATGTAGAAAGTAAGAAGCATACTCTTCTGTTATCTCTGTGCTGTTCCTTTTATCATTATCGTTGCCATAAATTAAGTTTTATATGATAAAAAAACTATGTGAATAAAACCTAAAGTATCTCTTAGGCTGCATTAAATGCTAAACTAAAAGACATGGTATAGATGAGAAAAAGGCTGCAGTGTACGTACTGTGTATAATTAAAATGTTGACATATGCCAAATAAAGAATTATTTATAATTGCTGTTATTCAGAAGCCTGGTGTCATCATTCACTTGTCTGTAGGTGGCAGCATTGGAAAGCAATAAAAGTGCTATCCTTTTATCTGCTAGTTCTGCTTTTAATTAATTTACTCCTGATAAGACAGAGAACATAATCCTGCAGATTCTCAGCATTAACACTTTGCTCCCGAGCGCTTAGCCCTGAGTGACTTAGACATGTCTAGGGAAATGGAATCTGTGTTTGTGCTCAGCCTGTACTGCGAGAAGTGTATAGCCATCTTGTGTAAATAGCATTAGCTCTCGGTGCTGACATAAGATCAATAGCAAGCGTATCTAAAAACTCCCAGCCCACACTGTATGCTATTCACTTTTGGGAGGAAAAACAAAACCGTACTTCAACCTAGACAGATAAAGGATTAATTTTTATTATTGTCATTTGTTGTAACATTTTGCTTGGCTGCACTTTGGGAAACAAAATTGAAAGTTGTCCCTGCTTACAGTAAAATATTGGCCATGTGATATTTTTGATGGATCAACTATGGCTTTACATATAGATAGAGAGATAGAATGATGGGTGAGGAATTAAAAGATTAGTGTAGGCATGACCCAAACCTTCCTCTTGAGGGTGTCCCAGCAACATTTTTTTCTTCATTTACCAGGAGAAAAGGGTGATAGAGATACATCCGCAGTGCTGAGATCTATGAGACCTGCAGTACTTACAGCTGGAGCAGACACAGAAGTTCAGCATAAGCTAAATCTCCACCTACATGTATACCAGGTGATTTGCAGGAAGAAGGAGACAGTTCTGATTGTGGAAAATTGCTTTACAGCAAAGCAAGTTGTATTGTATTCTGTGGACTGCCCTACCAATGTACACCAATTTTTGCCAGCTATAAATTGATCAGCGGTCAAGAAATATATATCAAAGCGCTAAAGGTATAAGTGGTATGAAACTTAGTGCAACCAGGTAATGAAGTGAAATTAGGGTTTGAGCGATCTGGCCTAAAACCCCATGCTGAACAATTCGAAAGAAATCTTACATGGGATCATAAACCAAAGGAAAAAAATATTAATAATTCAATTATACTGTGAAAAACAAGATAGTGATTAGAACAGTAAAGGAATTTAACCACTGTAAAAACCATCCAATATATAACGATATATGAACAATCCACACAAAATTTTTTTATAAAAACATCGGAGTACAGTGTTCAGTGAGAAAAAAACATAGAAAACATGTGCAGAGGAAAAATAATTGTTGATAATATATATTTCTTAGCGGTGGTCCAACAGCCCCTCTTGGGTGGGTACTCACCAAATGGAGTTTAATCAAAGGCTTTTGGTTAGTAGCACTTGGGCTTGCAATCACGCTTTCAAACTTGGACCCAGTCGTTTCCACTCTAAGACCCAGCGAGGTGAGTGTTTGGTTTTCTCCCTTGTAACGCTAGCTGTGTCCCAGAAGCAAAGCTGGATCCTCTCAGATGTAGTGTAGATGTAGCCAGAGCCAGAGCCTGGGACTCGGACAGCCTTCGGCGAGAGCTACAGGGTGGATGTGTGAGTTTCGCTAACACTACATCATTCGAATTGTTCAGCATGGGGTTTTAGGCCAGATCGCTCAAACCCTAATTTCACTTCATTACCTGGTTGCACTAAGTTTCATACCACTTATACCTTTAGCGCTTTGATATATATTTCTTTTAGAGCTGCTTTAGGTCTTAATTACTAATACTTATTTTTACTTTAGTCTCTTCTCCAGAAGCGCAGATTATCTGTTTTATATAAATTGATCAGAGTGGCTGCCCTTTTACTATGCTTGTTGGTTTTGATGCAGATACACGACTAGGGTAGAACAGATGTACCCTGTCAGCCTCCCATTCCATTGTTAGGCCATCAACAACAAAATTATAACATTCCCTGAAAATAACTAGGCCACACCTGAAATGGAGTTAAATGGTCATAGCAGCCATTTATTACAAAATAACAAAGATCCAAAAACACGTTTATTTGGAGAACAAAACAACTATGCAGATTAAGGTTGCATGTCTTTAAAGGTACTAAAAACCATCACAATCTGTCTCTATGTAATAACCACTTGCATATCTTAGGCCCCGGCTGCAACACACTGCCTTAGGAACAATCTTCAAACTAATCCCAGACACAGCTTAATCCATTACAACTCAGGTCAATACCAGTTGACTGAAGAGAGGACACCATACCAAAGACTGATCATTTAACACCAAAAAGTGAGAAGCTAGTGGTATTCAATTATCATTATAAAATATTGATGGGACTTGTAGTCCTGCATAACTGGTGGTATTCTGCACTGCTGTAAAATGATTATACAGCAATGCAGAATAGCACCAACTATGCAGGACTAAAAGTCCCAGCAATACATTATATTAAGTAGGGATGCACCAGTGCCAATACTGGGCATTTTCACGAGTACTTGTACTCGTGAAAATGCCCTGATACTAAACGCAGATATTGGCACTACATTTTTAAACTGAAGCGGCTGCCTGAGGTCCTGCGCTTGCTGGGGGCCTCGGTAGCCTTACTGTTAACCACACGGTGATTGTTTGTTTATAGTGCCTTCCCAAGGCGGCGGGGGTTGGGGGGCCTTTCATGGTTTCTTGCACCGGAGCCCTGAAGTTTGTAGTTGCGCCTCAGGTGGGTTGGGAAGTTCTGTTGCCATGTGCAGATCATCAGCTGACCTCTCATAAGACCATCACTGAAGCCCCTCCTTAAAAGCCTACTCTCCATCCAAACAGGTAAGTGATCTTTAAAAAAAACTTGTAACTTAAACATTTAACCTTTTGGATCCCTGGATTCCATTTTTCATCCTGTCATGCAGGCCATGTGCCGATCATTGCTCTCTTTTACAACATGTGTCCTGTGGAACACTCCTGTTTGAAGTGACAATTGCTCCCGAACGTGCAGGTTCCCTTTGTAAATTGCAATACCCACTTTTCTGGGAGGCCAGTTGTCCTGAGGTAGGGTCTCCCTCTGAAAAAAATGTATTGTTCGCCTGATCCATGGTCATCAGATTTATCTACAGGCTAATGTCTTTGTAGTCACAGCCTTCTGCTGTTGAAATTGCTCTGATTGCATCCACAGAAAATAATAGTGGCAAGAGAACAAAAAATTTCCACATACTGGCCCTTCAAAATTTTCTTCTTCACCTTTAGTTTAAGAAGAGCACCCAGTGGGCCTTCGGAGCAGATGTAAATCTCACACATTGAGGTATGTTGCTTGCTTATCCACCCCCAAAACCACTGAGGTGGTATTGTTTAAGACAAGGAGCGGAGTGGTTTTATTCTGTACCTTCTGATCCCTCCACACTGTCAAGTAAGTCAGTAATTGAGAATTGCTGCAGCTCCAGTTCTCATTGGCAGAGGCTATCCAGCCCACTCCTTTTTGGAAGCAGTGACTTTCCTCTCAGATCTGCTGTTCTTTCTGTCCTCCTCTTTGGCACAATTCCAGCTCCAGCTACACCAGACAAAGCATACCTGGTGATATCACACCGACCAGAATGGTCACTTGAAGGCCCAGACCATCTTCTTTGCCTCCTGCCATTGTCCCTCCTGAGCTCAAACCAGCTTTCAGAGATGTAAAATCTTGTGCCTGGAGCACCCAGGGACACAGGCACCACTGGGCCACAGCAACAGGTGTGCCAGATGCACTTCAGAGCTGGTGTCTGCAGAATCGCCAGGTGAGGTGGCTAGGGCAGGGAGTCCTTCCAGCTGAGGCAGGTGTATGTTTTGCTGGAGGGTCTATTTATACAGTATGAATTATTTGAAGATCAGAGCACATTTTTGGACCATTTATGCAGAAAATCAGGTAATCCAAAAGGGTATAAACTTTTTTTTTTCCTGCAATGGCAAATACTTTTTAATTCTGGATAGGAAATTGAGTTTCTGATTAATGAGACAGTGACGTTTGTCACCACACAACAAAAACTACCTCCTCTTGTCTGGTTTGAAGGTCAAAATATACAGTTGTGAAAACAGTTGTGAATAGAATAGAATACTTTACTTTTTGGATTTTGTTTAGGACAAAAATAGACTCCATAAGATGAGTATTATGTGGCTTTTTGTAAAACCAACCCCATTAGGGAAAATGTTTTTCTCCCTCTGAACTGAAAATGGAAATATATACGTGTAAAATAGCTAGCTTTACTTTTGTGCTACTAGTTCAGGGAAAAAAATACAAAACATTGGTATTTGTTGGGTGTCTAAAGCATGGACAATAAAATTGTGAAATGCTTTGGTTGATGGATTTCTTGGTCCATACGTTTTTCTCCTAGACTCTGAAGCAGTACTAACTGAGTAAATGTTACATAAAAGGCAGAGACCTACTGAGACCCCACAAGTTATCCACATAATAGGGGAAATGTATTTTGCTAAGGGAATTGGGGTAAATGACTGAGGGTTATTCACAAAGGAGCGAAAGAATCTAGCTGTAGCTTCAGCTCACTTCGGCCACCGGAATCCTTCGGTACAGTCGAACCGAAGGACTGCTGTACAAGCTATTCACAATAGCCCGTACAGCAGCGGAGCGGCTCAGCCGAGATAAACGCATATGCTTTGGCTCAGCTGAGCTGTAGTCACTGTGGAAGCAGGGAAAATGACCTGCAAAGCAGACCGTTTTCCCCGCAACTGACAACAACTGGGGGGAGCCAAGCATGACGTCACGGCCGGCTTTGCCCAGTTGTTTTCATTTGTCCTGCTTGAAGCCTCTGGTGCTGCCCAAATGTAAGCAGTTAGGCAGAGCTAGCGGTGATGTCACTGCTTGCTCCGCCCAATTATATTTTACCAGCATCTGTCAGATTCTACTTTGTGTGGTTGGAGTTCCTTGCATGCGGTCAAGTTTTTTTCTATTTTTTTTTATTTATTTCGCCGAGTCATCATCGCGGACAATGCTGGATGTCGTGATTGACCCTGGATTATGTCGTTGGATCAATTTTATCTGTGTTTTTTTAAAATAAAGGACTTGTCAAAAATCCTTGGTGTTTTTAAGGATCAAGGATTTTTGATTGAAGTCTGTTTTTTTATTTAGCTTTTATTTAACCCTTTAGTGAATGGGTAGGGGTACAAGTACCCCTTACTCATTCACAAGGGGGGGCCGCAACTAAGGGGGGGCGATGCAAATAAGCCCCCCTGCCTGCAGACCCCCACAACCAATACTCCAGAGCTTGTGGGGAAGAGGCCCTTGTCCCCATCGGCAAGGGGACAAGACCCCCCCATTTTTGGAGGTGGGGTTCCTCAAAATTCCTACCAGACCAGGGCCTGGTATGTCTTTTCGGGGGAACCACACCCATTTTTTTTTTACTTGAGGTCCCTCTTGACTTTCCTACCAGACCTAAAGGGTCTGGTATGGTTTGGGAGGGGGACCCCCCGCTGTGTTTAAAAAAAAAAATTTAAATTCTGCTCGCTCCCTCTGAGGTAGCTAACAGAATAGCTGAGCTGAGTGCCACTCACTCACTGCTATTCACTCACTGCAGTTCGGTCCCTATGAGAATAGGGGCGAATGGCAGCAAGTGAACTTCCGGAGCTTCGGCTCAGCCGATCCAGATGTTGGATCCCTCTGAACTTCGGCTCAGCCAAAGCCAGGCGATGTGCAGCTGATTTTGGCCGATGTACGGCTGAAATCAGCCGTACAGAGCCAAAGTGAATAGCCGAACGCCGTTCGGCTTGGTTATTCACTCGGCTGCCTTCAGCAGCTTTTTGAATAACCCTATATTTTTGTCAATTTGCACCAATTTGCACCATCAGCTTTTCAACTAAATTATTCAGCAGCAAAATGTGTGGGACACACGTGTACTTAGCACACACTAAATTTCATATATGTTTTGTCCAAAATTTAATTTAAAGTAACTCTCTCATAAAAAGCTCAAACCTAAACTAAAGGTAGCCTGTAAAAGAAGCAGATGTGTATATATACCTTTCCAGCATTCCATGTCTTATATTTTGATGTGTTGCAGAGTTCCGGCTGCTGCAGGTATCCAACACTTCTGGGTGAGTGGAATATCTGCTCCCCCACTTTGTGCTGTGTCTCCGGTCGCCAGTTCCTTAGTTATTACAGTACATAGGAGGCTGGCGGAAGGAACCACAGCATGTGACAAGCAGCCTACCAAATATCTACACTGAATGAATTGCTAGCATTAAGGTCAAAATCTGGCTTGCTCTTCTTCCATCTTTCAGCACCTCTCCTTGTACAAGCTAATTTTGAATTAATTGTCAAGCAAGATATGTAGCTGACATAGCTTAAAAACCAGAATGGCGCTTGTAATATATTTAAATATATGCAAATAATGGCATCTACTCCACCTCTAAAATGGCTCTTCACAAAATTACATTCCTGCACAGCAGGAAGCCATATAAAACATATCTGCATACCTTTTTATTATTCACATGCCTCTGCTTCAACAGAAAAAAAATATCCAAATCAGACTGATTTTTATCATCTCAAAAAATAACATGTAGAAAAAAGCTATTCTGAACAGAAAAGCTTTAAAGTAGTAATAACTTCAGAAATAATAAAAGTTTGGTAGAAAAGTATTAACTATCCAAGACTTTTTTTTTATACTGGGCTAATCAGTATTCTGTTTCTTCTCACAAATAAGAAGCTCCCTACTAAATCAGAAAGATAACATTCAATTGCAGATACCTAAGATACCAGAATATCCTAGTATTTCAAGACTATATTGTGGTTCAGAGGATGCAATGTATTGGTCCTGGAGGAACATAAAGCGTAGTTGTCATAAATTCCCACAACTGTCGGGGCTTCATCAAAGAAACAGTGACTGCTTTACTATACAGACAAGTTAATCAGTTATAGTAGTGATTTGTGGTTTTATTTGAATGACCTATATCAAATTAGATTATTCAAATTCATGTGACTACTGCCTAATGACTTTCAAAAGTGATGTCCATGTTAAATTGTAAAACTCAAACATACCCAGACTATACTGTACTGCACCAAAGACTATTTGCAACAACGCTTGCAAGGATGTTTTGAGGCCTGAATTCGAGTTAGCCTGGGCAAAAATACAAGTAGATACTTATCAATTATGCCATAACATCAGGCAGATGTGCGATTGGCCCTAAATTTGTTCTGCAGCAGGACAACGACCTTGATCATACAGCCAATGTCATTAAGAATTATCTTCAGTGTAAAGAAGAACAAGGAGTCCTGGAAGTGATGGGGTTGACCCCCACAGAGCTTTGATCTCAACATCGAGTCTTTCCGGGATTACATGAAGGATTTGAGGCAGCCTACATGTACAGAAGATCTGTGGTTAGTTCTCCAAGATGTTTGGAACAACCTGCCTCCCGAGTTCCTTCAAAAACTGTGTGCAAGTGCACCTAGAAGAATTTTATTTCCAAAGGACCAAATAATTTTCATTATGTCCTGATACTTTAACCACTTGATGAATGGGGTGTTAAACCCCCTTCCTGTCCAGGCCATTTTTTAGTATTCAGCGCTGCAGTATTTTGACAGATGTTTATTCCATCATGCAACGCTTTACTGAAACTAATTTCATACCATTTTTATGGGGACACATAGAGCTTTCTTTTTGGCGTTATTTTTTTTTTCCAAAATAGATTTTTATTTTTATTTTGTATAACATGAGTTGAGAAAATCAAGCACTTGACGTGCCACAACATAACATTACAAGCAGGAGTAGTCATTCTTTACTTTGTAAACAAAAGGAGTCACAAGCATAGCTAACATAAACATCGTCACAATAGCATTTCGTTTTGTATCAGACAAAGTTAGCTCGTGAGAGACCAGAAGAGGAGTGAAGATAAAGAGAGAGAGAGGGGGTATACATAGGAGGCAAGTTAAGGATAAAAGGGGGATAGAAGAAGGATGGAAGAAAGCACATAGGGGAGATAAAGCCAATATGGGGTAGTACAGGGAGGGCTCACATGACATTATGTCTTAGGTTGCCACCATTTCCACTTTTTGTGGAATGCGGGCAGAGTACCACTTTTGATTGCGTGTAACCTCTCAAACTCACAGTGCAGACTCAAAGTCTGACGGGTTTCATGCATCGATACACTTTCTAGGCTTCTCCAATGTCTCACTATTGTGAGCTGAGCTGCCAGCAATACGTGAACTACCAGTGCCCGGAAAGGTACCGGGAAACGGTCAATTCCTATAAGTAGAAGTCCTAGCGCTGGATTGGGTGCAGTGAAGCATCCAGTAGTCGCCGAAATCCAGCGAAAAATGCCTTTCCAGTAGCTCGTCAGAGATCTACAGCTCCATAATATATGGAAAGGGAGACCAACCTGCCCGCACTCCCTCCAGCACATTGCTGAGTTGGCCAGAGCAAATTTTGCTAGGCGGTATGGAGTGAGGTAATATCTCAGGGATATTTTGTGAAAGAGCTCCCACAGGTCGGCACTCTTCGTGGCGGTGTGGATGGAGCCACAGGCTGCCTCCCACGTCTCTGGAGGGAAAGACTCACCCAACTCCCTCTCTCACGCCAAAAAGGCTGGTAGCTTGGTAAAGGAGCTCTTATTCTGGTGAAGGTTATAGAACAGCGAGATTCCCCCTTGCGGGTAGGCCTAGCTGAGAGGTATTCCCATATCCGAACTGGCACCTGAGGCCAAGCCGACAGAAGCGAGGGCAAGGCATGTGAGATTTGTAGATATCTATATCGGTCAAGCTCGAAGCTGCACTAGTGTAGCTGCCAGGTGATCGTCCCTCAGATCTGGGTATCCGGTGCCTCCCTTTCTAGGGTGTTTAAGAAGAGACGTGCGGGAGCACCTGGGTTTTTTGTCACGCCAAATAAATTTTGAGAGGGTAGTCTGTAGGGATTTAAAATAGCCAGTGGGTATGGGAATAACCAAAGTTCTGACTAGGTACAAAAGTTTGGGGAGAACAAGCATTTTAAAAGCTGCGAGTCTAGCCGTCCAAGACATGAATTCTCTACCCAGCGCTTGAAGCTTGGACGGGAACCGTTCCAAGAACGGAGCGAAGTTACATTGGAAGAGTCCGTTCATTGTATCAGATATGTTAGTCCCCAAATAGGGGATGCTACTGGACGTCCACGTAAAGGGATAGTCAGCCTGTAGAGCATTGCGAGAAGGTAGACCCAGATTGATACCCATAGCATTACATTTGCCAACATTAAGTTTGTAATATGACACTTTACTAAAGGCAGACAGTATCTGCATTGCCCTCTGCAGGGAAGACTCTGGAGCCGTAAGGGTTAGGAGAACGTTGTCCGCGAATAGCGTAATCTTCTGCGGGTGGAGGTTAGGACAGACACCAACGCCCTGCACCTCACGGTCGGCCCTCAGGGTCTCCGCCAGGGGCTCAATTAGCAGATTAAAGATCAAGGGGGATAGGGGGCAGCCCTGCCTAGTACCATTAGTGATAGTGAATGGCGAGGACAGCCCCCCCGATGTGAATACCTGCGCGGAGGGGCCTGAGTATATTGCCATAATCATATCAGTAATAAGTTTGTCAAACCCAAACTTTAGGAGAACGCCCCGGAGATAGGACCAGTTGACCCTGTTGAACGCCTTCTCTGCATCCAAAGCCAGGAACAGAGAAGGCGTCCGAGAGCGCTGAACCTGGGCCAGAAGGCCAATGACCCTTCTAGTAGCATCCAGGGCCTCTCGGCCTGATGTGAATCCCTTCTGATCTAGGTGAAGGAGGGTGGGCATTATGTCATTGAGCCGGTGGGCTATTAATTTGGCATAGATTTTAACGTCCGAATTTAGGAGGGAGATCGGCCTAAAATTTTGAGGTTGGTTCGGAGTCTTCCCTGGCTTAGGAATTGTGACAATCAAGGCACTTAACATTTCGGCAGGAAAAGAGGCAGAGTTAGCCGCAGCGTCGTAGACCTGGAGGAGGTAAGGGCTGAGAATCAAGGTAAACAGCTTGTAGTATTCATTTGAATACCCGTCTGGGCCTGGGGATTTGTTGTTAGGCATAGATTTTATGATTTGGTCCAGCTCTGCGTGTGTGAAGGGAGCCTGGAGCTTGTCTAATTGGGAGGGCGTCAGGGAGGGTAAGTGGAGTGGCCTTAGGAACTCCTATTTCAGGTGTCGTGGGCTGGTGGGTCTGATCGTCATCCTGTAGGTTGTAGAGGGTTTTATAATAGGTACTGAAGGCTTCAGCTATGTCTTGGGGGTTGTACAGTTTATGGCCGTCAGTGGAGCGGAGCAGATAGGGAATTCTTGTGCGGGTCTGTTTGGCTTTTAGGCGAGATGCCAGAAGTTTACTGGCTTGCTGCCACTGACGTAAAAGTTGGATCTGATGTTCATGGTTTGCCTACAATGTTGTTCCATGAGAAGTTTCCTAAGATCTAGCCGAAGTTGGGATAGAGTTGAGGAGCGGTTGGGACAGGGTTGCTGTTTATTGTCCGCTTCGAGTTTGCTTATTTTAGAAATGATCTGGTCTAGAGCCCGTGACCTCTGCCTCTTGAACCTAGAGCCGTGCTGGATCAGTAGACCTCTTATGTACGCCTTATGGGCGTTCCACAACGTAAAAGTGTCCTTCACAGAGGTTGCGTTAACAAAGAACTCCCTTAAGCTAGCAGTGATGGCTTTCACCGTGTCAGCCTGCTGTAGAAGGAAAACATTGTTACGCCAAACAAATGAGTTGGAAGTTGGGTTACTAGATGATATCACCATCGAGACCGGGGCATAGTCAGACCAGGTGATATTATGGATAAGAGTTTTTTGTATCCAAGGTAACAGTGATCGATCCACCAGGAACAGGTTTAGCCTGAAGTACGAGTTGTGTGGAGGGGAGAAGAACGTAAAGTCCCGTTCACTGGCATGCTGGCATCTCCAGACGTCAAACAGACCGTTCTTGTTAATGGTGGGTTGAAGGGACGGTAATTTCCGCCGTGGCCAAAAAGTGGAGTCCATTGCCCTATCAGGGGTCAAGTTAAAGTCGCCACAAACAATCAGTTCCCCCCTTTGGATTTTCCAAGACTTTTTAAGCAGTCTGTCAACAAATCGTGTTTGGTGAGAGTTGGAAGCATATAGGTTGGCGATGGTATACAATCTGGAGTTGATGGAGCAAACTAGAATGATGAAGCGGCCCATGGGGTCAGTGTGCGCCTCAAGTTGTAAGTAGGACACCGTGTCTCTTATTGCCACAAGAACTCCCTTTAGTTTTGCAAGGGGCATTTGCCGCAATGATGGTCGGGAAGCTCCTGTGGGAGCACAAGGGTGGAGCCGAGCTGCAGAAGTGTGACTCCTGGACGCACACCACATCCGCTCGGTGCTTAATGGCTTTCAACCACAGTGAGCGGCGTTTAGCTGGATGGTTCAGGCCTTTGGCATTAAATGGATAGGATTTGGACTGCCATGGAGAGGACAGGGATAGCTTGTGTGGGTGTGTCCAGAGTACTCACGTTGCCATGCCAAGGCTTCAGGCCGTGGTGGAGAGGTGGTCTCTTCTATGTATGCGGGGTCCCAGGCGAAATCCATGAAGCGGGTTGGGCGCTCCTGCCGTGGTGTAGGGTGTCTCCTCCCATGGTGTGGTAAAAGAAAAGAAAGCAAGGACTGAAAGAAAGCGAACACAAAAATGTCAAAACGGAACAAATCAGATCAAAAGAAATTCCCTAATGGATCAGGGTAGCAGTTGTCACATCTGAACATTAAACGGGGTGTTACCACCAAAGTGGCCCACTAGGCTCTGTGGGCATAGTTGAAATCAGAACGGCTCAGATAGCGGATGTCAGTCCTTTGGTCTAGGACCCCCTTTTGCGTGACACCACCTGCCAATCAGAGGCCATTTTGGTAGGGGGCGGTGGGCGATCCACGTCTGCCGGGGGGATCTGCCACTGGTTCAGTAGAGCAAGGCCCTGTTCCAGATTGGTAATCGTGTAAAGCTAATTTTCTTTAGTTATCATGAGCTTGGTCGGGAATCCCCAGCGGTATAGAATCTTGTTGTCTCTCAGGGCCTTTGTGACCGGCACCAATTTTCTTCTAAGTTGGAGAGTGAATTGGGAGAGGTCAGCAAAGACTTGGATCTTTGTGTAGGTGGCGGGGAGGTCGGCATGGTGTCTCAGCGCCTTTTAGTAGCCTTTCCCGCACATGGAAGAAGTGGATACGGAGCAAGGTATCCCTGGGCACCCCATCTGGCAGGTGTGACGGTTTGGGCAGACGGTGGATTCTGTCGATAGTTAGGTCAGGTGGGGAGACATCTGGTAGGATCGCCTTAATGAACGCTTGCACATATGAGGATAAGTCATCAGGGTGGACAGATTCAGGAATGCCTCTGATTTTTATATTATTGCGGCGTGACCTGTCTTCTAAGTCTGCCACTTTGGTTTGCAGCCATGTGATGTCGTCCTCCCTATCGTTATGAGCATCCACCAGTTCATTAAAAGTGTCAGCGAAGTCTCCTATCTTTTCTTCAATATGAGTGACCCTCTCCCCCACCTCCTGAAGGTCAGATGAGAACTGGTGCACAAGAGCTTGCATGTCTGAATTAAGCGAGCTTCTAAGGGACACCAGCATATCCTTAAGGGTAGTATCAGAGAGGGGCTGGTCAGCTGTGGGGTAGTTTTCAATGGGAGCAAATAGTTCCCTTGTGTCATCCAGCGTGAGATATGGGCTTACCTCCTCCACTAGACCTGAAAGCCGGGGCCTCGATTTTGCAGGGCTCCGCACGGCTTGAGATGCAGGTGGCCTCTGTGTCACCGGAGAGGGGCGCCGCTGGGTGTTCTCTTTCTCACCCCCTCATTGATGACTGTGAAGACAGCTCCGACCTCTCAGAGCCCTGAGAGGGAGATGTGGAGAGAGGCGTCGCTGGAGAAGCAGTATCACCGCCGCCATCTTGAGCGGCTGGGGCCGCCGGAAGAAATCCGTGACCTTGCGTGGTTTGGAGCCGTTCCTGCGTTTGTGGGACATGACCGGAGGAGAGTCTGAGTTCCGTTGATATCTTTGGCAACGGGTATGTCTCCCGCTCGTCGCTTATCGATCAGCCCAGGCCTGCAGGTGCACGGAGCTTCGGGTTTAAGCCGCCATCTTGTACGCCAGTCGGCCACGCCCCCCTCTTTTTGGTGGTATTTAAAAAAAAAAACCTGTTTCCCTATGAAATGTTATGAAACATTTAATATCATCCCACTTTTTTGGTAAAATATAAAATACGGGGTCATGTCAGGTAAATAGACACCAAACATGTCAAGCCGTAAAATTGCTCGAGCCCACGGAATTGCAGAAAACGACCACACCCATGTCTCATTCCCAAATATCCCACAGCTCTCTATACTACTGGCCAGTAGCAATAGTCTAGACTAGCCATTGTTGGGGCCCATACTGTGTTGCTGAAGTAATTGATAGAGCTGAATACAAATGGCCAGAGGCCTCTCACCAGTTCCCGAATCAATCTCACGGTTTCAGCATTTGTCAGCGAGAGTCAGGCATCCTCCTTCCTCTCAAGCCGACCCTCTTTAGTCCTAGGGGCACATTTAAAATGAATTAAATTAGGGATGATTTGTCATAGGTAGTTAAATAAATTGCTTTCATCTAATAAATGGTTATTCTTCTAGATTTTAGATTAGAACATTGGACACTACACATGGATTGCAGAATAATAACTACTAATATTATTTATATAGTAACTGGCAAGCCTATAATTTGGGAAAAATGTACAATGCACACTGCACTAATTGCAGAGTAATTTAGTATAAATTAATTGCTGAAGAAATTCAGAGGGTAGGTGCTGTATTTTAATATCCTCTTTCTTTTTTTTTTTTATTAATTTGGGCTCTCAAATATAACTCTGTCAATTCTAGAATAGCTATTGTTAAATCTTTAGAAAATAAGTACTAAAAATAATAAAATGTATATTATGCTCATTTACAGCAGTGTTATCAATTCTCCTTCTTGATATTTCTGTGTCAAAACAGAACTACACCAGATTAGTTGTTAATCTATCCAAGAGTACTACCTCTGCCTTTTCTTTCTGTGCTTTGGAAGCCATCATTACAGACAGAGGCCAATGTAAACAATGCATTGACCATTACTGTTAGCAGTTACATAGTTCATGGGGATGGGCAGGGATTTGTTAAATGTAGTTACTGCCTTCCAGCATTTTGTGATCTGTTAAATAAAAAAATCATAATTTCATATTGGCACTTTCATTGGCGATCCCTGCTTAGGGATCACCTAAAGACAGACATGGTAGGAGATAGATGGACAAGTTGGGGTAGGGAGATCCAAAGGATGTGAGAGACTATTTGGATAGTGATTGCATGTAGGGCAGAAAGGTGAGGTTGGAGTCAAGGATTACAGCTAACATCTTGGCAATGGGGGGAGGTACAGATGTGTTATCAATCTCAACGGAAAAGTTGAGAGAAGGTGCATGGGGGGAGGAAATATTGTGAGCACAGTTTTTGAAAGATTGAGTTTTGAGAAGTGTTGTGATATCCAGACTGATAGGTCAGTTACGAGATGGTATTGGAAGCCATGCGAGGTTATCAACTGACTAAGGGAGGAGGTATAGATGGAGAAGAGAAGGGGTCCACTACCGAAAGAGGAAGAGGAGAGGATGAGTTAGATTTGTAGGTGACCCTAAATGGGCGCTTGGATAGGTAGGAGGAGAACCATGAGAAAGCAATCTTGGAAGCCAATATAGAGTAGAATGAACAGACTGGTTTGAGTTGGAAGAACTCAGATAACCTCTATACAACTGTAGATAGCAGAAAAGTATCTTAGAATGCACAACACAGTGAACATTGAGGTGGATGGCATTGAGAAGATGAGAATTGCTAGGTATTTTATTGCTGTGCAGAAGAAAGATATGAGGATTGAGGATGTCCCATATCACCTAGAATGTATTTTGTAGTCAGCTTCTTGATATTTGGTACTGAAGGAAGAAATAAGTAAGCATTGGGTTTAAGCTCTGTTGGAGCTAATGTAGCTCTGTATAGCAAGATTGGAAGGCCAACAGGTAATAGATTTAGCTCCAGGCCTCTTTACTGGACTCTAGAAGTCACTGAAAGCTGGTGTTTCCAGCACAGGACCCTACTGGGACCTGTCAGAGCCCTTGACTCCCAATCCTGTTTTAAAACATAGCTGATACAAATAGTCACTGACTCGTTATTTAAAAATAGAACCTGGGACTCGAGTGGTTAAAATAACAAACAAAAGTATCAATAAAACCACTGCCAATAAGGGTATGCGCAAATAAAAACTTTAAAATGGGTTTATTCAGAAAATATAGTAGGTGAGGTTGAATAAAGACCAAGGTCCATCCGGTTCAACCGGGGTGTCTATGTGTGTCTGTATTTATTTGTATTTAACACTTCCCATATCCTAATATATTTAGTGACTGAAGAAACTCAAGTTTCTTGAACTACGTCTAGATCTACGCTGTCAGCGGATACCACTGTCTGTGGAAGGGAATTCCATATTTTCACTAATTGGACAGTAAAAAAAAAACCTTGCCTGTTCTAAGATTGAACCCCCCTCTTCTAACCTCTTGTTGAGTTCGTGTGTTCTCAATATTGTTCTCTAATAAAAACGTGTTTAAAATATTGTGATCTCCATTGATGGATTTGAAGACTGCCATATGGTCCCCTCTTCATTGCCTTCTTTGTAAGGAGAATAGGTTTAATTGTTGGAGGCAGTCTTCATAGCTCAGATCTTCTATCCCTTTTATTAATTATGTGGCCCTTCTTTGAACTCTCTCAAGCTCAAGGACATCCTTCTTGAGAGTTGGTGACCACAATTGCATCGCATACTCAGATGAGGCCGAACTAATGATTCATGAAGTGGTAGTATTATTCTGTTATCCCTTGCTACAATCCCTCTTTTAATGCAGGACAGTATCATGTTTGCTTTGTTGACCACAGCTTATTGCCAAATCTGTGAGCACCCCACAGGTCTCTTTCCATGTCTGTCTTCCCTAATGCAGCCCCCCAGATAGTAGTTTGTGCACACGTTCATTGCCCCCATGTGCATGACCTTACATGTTTCAACATTAAATTGTATATATCAATGTGTAGCCCATGCTTCACTTTTATATAGGTCCTGGTAAAAGTGCACATATCTCCTTTTTTACTGCCTTTGCATTCTGTAAGCTTGGTAGTCCAACTATTTCTAATTATGAAATAAGTATACTTTAGATCAGGGATGTCCAAACTGCTGCCCTCCAGCTGTGGTGGAACTACGAATCCCATGAGGCTTTGAAAGTTTCTCACAGCCACAGACATGACTCCCGGAGAGATGCTTCAAGGGATTTGTAGTTTCACCACAGCTGGAGGGGCGCAGTTTGGACATCCCTGCTTTAGATCCATGTTTCTCAACTGGTGGGTCACGACCCAAAAGTGGGTCGCAACTCTATGTTCAGTAGGCCACCATGTGCCTTCCACTGTGCTTGGTGAGAGGCTCCTCAGCCTTCCTCTTGCACAGCACAGTCAGTTCTCCTGCCAAGCAGCCATTCAAAATATGCTGCCTTTTGCAGAGCGTCAGCTTGAGGTGGGGTGGGCTGTGGGTATGGCCGCGAGGGAGGTTCATCCATATATGCATTGCTTACAGCTCCTTCGCATACCCCGTAGAGGAGTGATGTCACAATCTGACTCCCGACACCTCTACAGGGCACACAAGTGAGCTGTACAAGCAATGCACATATGGATGGAGCTTCGTCACAGCACAGCAGCCCACACTGGACCCCAGGCTGAGAATCCACTCCAGTTCTTGTAAGGTTGGGAGACTGGATTCTAGAAACATTTTTTACTTTTTTTGGAGTGTGTGTGTGTAAGAATGTTTGTAAGTGTGTGAGATTGTGTCTGTGGTTGTGTGTTTGTCAGTTTTTTTGAGGGCCCATTCACACTAGTACAGTGCATTAATCGCACAGTCCCGTGTGATTATTGCACTGTACCACACAATTGCACCTACTGTGAGCTTTGGTGGGGAAGGTGCGTTGCAATGCCATTCACTTGAATGGCACCCCAAAAGCAACTCCAGCACACAATTTGATCAACCGCACAGGAACGAGTGGTACCGCAATGCCATGCATTCCAGTGCGGTTCAACAGGGATTGTGACTTAAAGACTAAGGACAAATGTTAGTTCTGAGGTTACACAGGTTGAGAACCACTGCTTTAGATCATATGATGTAATGCTTCCTAAACAGGCTGCTACTGGCTTGACACTGACATAGTTGTGACAATTTATAGAGAGACATTTTTACTGCCACTGGTGATACTTTTGATATTGACATATACACAATGTATTACAAGTTATTATCTTGACTTCCTTTTTACCCATAATCAGTCCCCCTGAACTCTGATGTAGTGGCTGACACCACAGGAGTGAAGAGAATAGTCAACAATGGGGGTTTCCAGATTCAATGTTAAATATACAGCATATTAATAACATTGGCTATGGCATGTAATTAATTAAAAGTATAACTCAGCAAGGCTTCACTTAGTTGGCTAGTGTATATCACAATGTATAGGTTTTTTTTAATTGCTTAAAAACATATCTGAAAAATGCATAATTCCTATTTTATTTGATTTGTTTATAATTTAACTGCCTCTATTCCAGACTGTTATAATCCTTTACATTTTTTTGCAAATTACCATTGACCTGCAGTTAATGCAACAAATGTTAAACACGTTAAAATTGCACCCTTCATTTATATGTAAGTTCACGCTTATTAAAAATCATTACCTAATATCCACTGCTAAAGTAACATGGACATGAAATCGATGGCAGTTTGATGATTTATGTTGTATATATTTACAGGAAGTTTATTGGATTTCACATGAGCGGATTATTAGGATTAAGGTTATTGGTACTGCATAGCAAAGGAATATATCGCAGATCTTATATGAAATTACTTTTAAAAATATATTTAATCTACTCCAGTAAAAACTAGATAATACAAGAACGGTTTGACATCTGTTCTAATAGAAATACAATATAGTTTCCTTTGCTGATTTCTGAAGATTCTCAAAACAGACCTACTGTTCATTTGGCTTCATAGGGCCCCATTGATCCTGATGGCAAAGAAACAGATTTAAGAGGCACTGGGATTAATATGCTTGCTCAAATCATCCAGATGCAGAAAGGTTTTCAAGTAAGCCCAATGTCACTAACAAAGCAGCTCCCAAAAACAAGACAGGCCTCACTTGTTGGGTAATCAGAAGTGACAAAATGTTCAGAAATAAAGGACACCAAACCAAAGTTAAGAGTCCAAACATGCTTTTAGCTGTTCATAGATTAAGCAAAAAACAGGCAATGCATTTTGAGGGCAACGACACTCCCCCTTCATCAGGGTTTAGGACGAGATTTTTTTGATTGGACTTAAGATCCTATAACCAAATGGATCTCTATAAGATAGGATAAAGGGATCTCCTTTAGGGCTAGAATTGGTGGCAGCATCAGCGTTAATACATGGTTAAACATGATTGTGTGATAGCAGTGCTTGGATAATATAATATATATAATAATATATAGGATTGTGTAATTACCGTTGCCCCTCTGTTCCTGATTCTCAGGTTTTCAGACCTATAGACCTCTGATTATGTTTTTCTCCATGATCCTTTAGATTCTTTCTTTTATGAATCATTGACTTCAACTAGCTGACAGTTGTAGCTAACATTCTTAATATTTTATCTTTTGCGAGAATCGTTAAAATAGATTAACCTTGCTGCAATTGTCCAACTCTTTTGCAGCTGTGCACACACCCAATCAATGTGGAAAATGACTGAACATGTGGATGATTGCATGAAGTACATGCATCTAGTTACCATATTTAAAAACACATGCATGCTTGGTATTGTATGATGTTCTTCATTACAGGGCTTTTCTCGAATCTTAGATGTAACTTTACTTTGAACTAGCCACAGGCAACACTTTCATATACCTGTAGTTGTGTTTTCATGTTGTGCCTTAAAGCAGCAAATACACCAGGGAACAATCATTTTTTAAACCTTATTGCTATAGCTGCCATTACACTTAGACAGTCCCATTTATTAAAAATGTCATGCAGGTCTAAATCTAAAATGAGAGGCAGTGGTTCTGCAAATGTAAGTGGCAAGCAGAGTCTGCATCTAAGGGCCAGTTCACACCATATGCAGTTGTGATGCAGTCCGTTTGACTGCTGCAGTCAAAATACATCACAATGCTTTCCTATGGGCTTTCTTGTGCTTTATTCACACCATTGCAGTGTGAATTAAGCTCAAGAAAGACCAAGACTGGCCATGCTGTTCAGCTACAACACGCACTGGAGCTTGCATGGCATGTGCTGGGGCTTCTGGCTTTTTCTGCAGCTGATGTGCTGTCTGCAAGGGTTTCAGTGCAGTAGGAGGTTTCATTACAGAGATGCAAATCTGCCTGTCCTGACAGTGTGGACTGGCTCTCTTTCACCAGGCTTGGATTACCAATGATTGCAAAGCCCCAGTTACTGGTGCTACACACTAAACTTTTAATTGTCATCTGATTACCCCCCACAAAAATATCTGCCACCCATACCAGCTCCTGCCACTTCTCCTGGCCTATACCGGTGCTCCACACTGTAAAGGTGCCACACAATGTGTCCACAGCTAGACCTCAGCTGACAAATTAATAATGCTTGCTGCAGGGTAAATCCCGTGTTGCACCTACGTGTTTGCAGCATATTTTAGTGCTAAAGCAATGGAAAGGTGCCGTACTATGTTTCTGCAACCATACCTGAGCTATCAAACTTGGAATGTTTGGTGCAGGGTAAATCATTTTTAGTGTTTCAATGTTTATGTCTTATACCAGTGCTCAGGCACTGTAAAGGTGCCACAAAATGTTCCCGCATCAGAATTTTAGCTGCCAAATTTCTATTTTTTTTTCTCCAAGGAAAATCCTATGTTGCACCTTTTTGTGGCCTACTCCAATATGGTTATCCTCTCTAATCCTCTCTAAGATTATACAAGCAGAAGTTTTATTTCAAGATTTAAACTTTTTTTTTTATACTTTATTGATAAATCAGAGGTGACTGATGACATTTTCCCCCCATTACTAAAGAGAAAATATAAAAGGCCTGGAGCCAATTATTGAAGGATCTGAGAACTTTTCTCCGATCATCATCACCTTTTTCTTCTGACTTCTTATCCAATTTGTACAAAATTTATTTTGAAAAAGGGAGCAAGTAAAGAATGTCAAACTTTCCTTTCCACATTTTATTCTTTACAGAAATGGGTGATAACCCAGTGAAGATAGCTTGCATGGAGGAGCTTCCTTCAAAAAAAAAGGGCTCCACTACACCAGGAGATTGAACTGGAATACTAGTCAAAACTGTAGAAACAGGATTAAATCCAGATTTGCTGACCAGGGTGATTGCACAGAAACGGTCGAAAAAATTGAAATACTGCATGCTGTATGTAGAATTAACAGCAGTAACATTAGTGTAAAGAAGCACACCAGAAGCAGTAGAACCAATGACAGATGCAGAACTCTCTCTACCAGTGAAAATGCATTAAAAACAGAAGACCAAGCAGGCAAAACACCATTAGCTGACAGGGGAAAGATAGCCAGTGCATTGGCTAAAGAGCCAATTACTTCATCCAATCTCTTCATCCAATCTATGTGAAAGTGTAGCATTAGACTCATCCACAGTGTAAGGAACCACTAAGGATGCACTATGGTTTTGCCAAGATGCAACCACTGGTGACATGACAGGAACAGGCAGGGCAATAAAATCCTGTGAGTCCGACTTTGATAGTTGCACCCTAGCTATCCTGTGGCCAGGAGCACTATGATATCTAAGTAGGGAGGAAGAAGAATATAGTCAGTTTCCTCAAGGTCAATGCAGTGGATTGTGCTGCCCACCCAGGCAAAGTTGCAGGACTAAAACCAGCATTTTGATAGCCAACTGAGTTGACAGGAAGCGTCAGAAAGGAGACCTTTATAGGCATGGGCTGTAAAATGCACAGCCATTCCTCCCCACCCACCCTCTCCACCATCTTGAAGGAGCTTTTTCATGGCCAAAAGATAAACATCAGGGCATTGATGAAGCAGCAAAGCTTGCTGAGATGAAAGAATATCCTTTCACGTTGGCTGCCCACTTGAACTGTACAACAGTAGGTGCCCATGGACAAGAAATAACCAGCAGATTTGATACAAGAATCTGTGGTTATTGGCTCAACAAGGGGGCTCATCATAGAAGACTTGCTGGGCAGATATGAACCTACTAAAAGGGATAGAGCAGAAAAAAAATAACAGGTCCCTTTGATTATACCTCTGTGATTTCTAACTGTGGTTCAATGTTTAGAAAACAATTATCACTAGAAGGTGAAAATCCTTGAAGTATTCCACAGGGGACCCAGTGCACATAGCTTTCAGCTGCTGGTGCAGTGTATGTTCCCTCTGGGATTTAATAAAGATATAACATATGTGGTCATACATCTTCTTCTTTAAATGCCTCATAAATGCTTCCATCACCTTTTGTATACATTATAAACGACTACGTCTAAGTGGTGTTTTAGTGACAAAGAAATTTGGTAGTGCCAGGCCCTTATGTAGAAAAAACTACTTTACATGAGCCAGAAAGTGTTTTATAAAATGCAACACTTTCACACATCTGCTATGATATTTATGTGATACATACAAATTTTAAATGGCTAACCAAATCAACCATCTGCTACTTTTCTTATTGTTAGATGTGTATGTGAGTATAAGGGTTTAATGCAAACTTGTCAGAGCGCAGCAGCCCACAGTAAGGCTAGTGCCCCTGAATTGTCAGGACTGTGATACCAAATTCAGTTATACAATGTTACTCAAAGCCATGTCTCTACCTGTAAGAGCAATTGGGTGGAGTCCCACTGAGCTTCCCATTGATTTCAATGGAAACTTTATTCTGCCCCAGTCCTTATGGCTGCTTCAATGACATGATTTCCCTCTCTGCAGGCAGCCAACATCCATTCACACTGTGGTGAAATTGAGTAATTGATTCCAGCAATTTATTGGCACACAGCATGTGTAGTGTGTGTGTGTGTGTGTGTGTGTGTGTGTGTGTGTGTGTGTGCCTCTGCTTTGTGCTAATGGAAATTTGGATATTAGTAAATTTTATAGTAACATTTTATTTTTAGATGTAAAAGCCTAACATGTCTGGAGAAAGTTCAATAATCAAATATCTTTGAGTTTGGGGAGAAAGTTGGCAATGTCTTTAAAATGGAAAGGTTAATTTATTATTTTTACTTCTAAGCTTTATGTGAACATAATTCAAATCGCAAATGTCTTTAATAGAAAAAAATAGTAATATTCATATTGGTTTATTGAATTGTTGCAATGTAGCATGGGAGCTTGGCTTCAACTTTGCTATGCTATCATGGCATTAATAACATGCTGTCATTTTTATCAGATCTGTGTTATTCCCTTGTTTTAATTGGAGGACCATGCATTATTTTGTATATTCTATCCTAGCATTCGTTTTTTGTTTTTGTTTTAATGTTGGCAAGCATGCCCCATGTAATGTTCAATTCTAGAAACATTGATAATGCTAATTACAGTAATAATCATTACAAAGTAGCGGAGAATGTTTGCTAGTTAAGCAAAGAAAAAAAAAAGCTTATAACATTGTGTAATGTCTATTACTGTGATAATAGACATAGTTATTAAATTCTCTTTGACAAAGTTAATAGATACGTTTGTCAGTATCACAGAGGTGTGATGAATGATGATACAGAACCTTGCTGCTTCCAGTGGAACTCTATTTAAAGGGGACCTCTTCATCACTGCATCTTCAGTTACTGTGGAACACTATAAGGGTGTTGCTCCAAATAGCTTCATTTGAAGGTTGAGCACTCCTACCCTTAAGTTTAAGTTAGAGTGCCCTACCACTGGCAGTAGGGTTGCCACCTTTTCTTCCAGTGAAACCCGAACACTATAGCAACGCACGGAAATGTATTTGGGAGAATGAGTCGCGGCTTATTAATATGTAAATATGTAAATAGCTTCACCCATTCATATGTAAATATCACAGTTGAGACTTTTTTTAGTGGGTGGCCAGCAGCCCCTATCTTTATTTTGGTTGTCAAGATATAAGGTGTCCCCAAAAGAATAGAAATCCCTTACTCGGAACTGGTTCAGTAAACAGGTAGAAAATACGTAATTTAACAGTTAGAATGTTTAATCATAGAAAAAATTTTCTATGATTAAACACACCCCTCTGAAGAAGCCCCTGAGTGGGGAGGAAACGCGTCAGGGTTATGTGTGCCATTCAACTTCCCTGGAACACTCATCAAAGCTCATCCCGCACATCAGCCGCGGCAGTATCACTGTCAGCTGGGGCTTTGACGGTGCGGAGACGGAGCCCAGTCGGCTGGGATTGGATTAAAGTCAAGCCTGCATTGGAATCCTTAACTCATCCAGCAGAGTCTGAGTGAAACGACCGGACGACAGCTTGCTGTACTCTGCACAATCATCGTACTGGGAACCGTCTACCTTTGAGACTCCTGCATATATTTTTTTGCTTTATTGTGCGCACCGCACACATCTACACGGAAATGCTTTTGGGTTAGCTCTCAAATTTGAAATTCGAGCCCGAGGGCCAGTGAGAGCCCCAAGCAAGGGAAAAAGGCAAGGGCACTTGCATCTCTAGCCCAGCCTATCTATCCCCATCTCCTGATCCTAATTACAATTACCTATTGAAGCAAACACATCATCCAGCATTGTGGAACTCGAGCAGGACTGTCTCTCCCTGATCTCCTTGAGCAACATGAGTTGTGAGTAACCCGGGATACATTGTACCCACACATGAGATATTTATATAGTAGGTGGCAACTCTATATTACCACATTAGCTGGAGTGCAGACCACCCATGATTCTTATATTATTGTTGCCCTAGGGAAGTTTTTTAACTGTTTTTAAATGTCTCGTTGTAGATGTAATGTAAAAAATTTTTCTATGATTAAACATTCTAACTGTTAAATTACGTATTTTCTACCTGTTTACTGAACCAGCTCCGAGTAAGGGATTTCTATTCTTTTGGGGACACCTTATATCTTGATTAGCATTGTTGAAACCCTGGAGACTGGTATAGCATATTATATTATATTATATTATCCGGTTCAGCGTAACTCCATTCTGTTCCCCTATCTGTTGCTTTATTTTGGTTGCCCTTGTCTGCCTGACATCTTATGTCCGGGTTTCTGCTGCCATGAAACCTGGACACAGGATTCAAAACCCAGACTGTCCGGGTGAATCTTGGACAGGTGGCAACCCTAACTGGCAGGCTGTGCATGTATCATTCATCTGGCTAGTGGTTAGTCAGGGCCTTGAGGTAATGACTAGGCCTCAAATACAACTATATATGTCATATTACGCTACAGAGGCATTTTCTTCTATTTGTTTAATGCTACCAGTAGAGTTGCTCCCTCAGTATATTCTGGCAAGACACATATACTTCTTCTACCCCATAGTGTATTTGTATTTTTTGGTGGCTGTTGTCCTGTTAACTCTGTTATTGCTAAAGATGTCTAATCAGTTATTTTTCTTTAGGGCTTTTTTTAATAAAGTCCATTGTATTACTACAAAGAAGTGTCACGTCCAGTAAAGGGCAGTCACCACTGGAAAAAGAACCCAATATTCTAGCTTTTCCTGAGGAAGTGATGGATAAACCCCGATAGTTATTCTCCAAAAGGAACAATTTTCTACTTTTAACTTTGATGTATGCCACTAAAAGCAAAATCCTCTTTCCCGTGACATTACAAAAGGCAAGTTGTATCAAATTGTGAAACTCTGTTCTTCAGTTCAGTTCTATATGAAACCTTTTATTAAAGGAGAACTATGGGGAGAGTGAAATACACTCATCCCCATAGTTAGAGCCAATGTGTGACACTGCAGCTTTCACACGTTGGCTCTATAGATTGAGAACTGATTGATCACAAAATACTGATTGCTCAATTCACGATCTTCTCCCAGCAGAGAGTGGTGACTGTCAGTCACTGCTGCCCACAGGGATTCCCCCTCCCCATTCCTCCAGTGCTGATTAGAGGGACAGACAGGGGAGGGGGTGGGCACAGCTAGCACTGCCTCCCTAGAAGTAGAGCTGTCAATCAGGTAGCTGGGTGAATCCGACAATATTGTCAGGATCCTTCCTGGCTGCAGCATGACTCTGCACTGTCAACATATAGCAAACAATAGCCCACTATATGCTGAGTTTTAGACACAGGAGAACATTAGTAAATGTCCTCCTGTGACCCAAAAGAAAACTATGCCCAAAAAAGGTTTTAAAGCTGAGCCTGAGGAAGCGCAAAAGCCTAGCTGCATTTCTTCATCATCTGCACCAGATAATGTTGGAGTGACTCCAAGTGAGCATTATTCCACAACTAACCTGACACTTTTGATGGAAAATACACTGCCAGCAAAATCTGAAGATATTGGTCTGCAAACTTCGGCCCATGGAGAGCTAAAAAAATTGCGATGACAAAATTGCATTTGGTCCACTAATCACCTCTAATTAAGATTCAGAAAACACACCCTAAAATGTAAGTCCTGATAGAAATGAAGAGGAATACATAATGACTATTAACCATGCGACTGTCTTGACAGACATGATCACTGATTTTAGCAAACCTAAAATTCTAAGTAAAAACATACAGATAAGAGTCTATTTCCAGATGGCTCAGAAGAGTCTGGATGTGGGTCAGGTGTCATGAGAGGTAATGTTTCATTTTTGGAACATATTCTATGAGCAATGTACTTTAGGGAACAGCAGTAAAGTACCATTCATTAGGCATGACTATAGCTATGAGATATGGAAGACAGTTTTCAGAGTTATTCTCAAATGTTAAAATTAGGGATGCGCTGATACCTTTTTTTCGGTATCGAGTATGAGTATCGATTACTTATCTTTCGGTATCGGCCACATTGATACCAGTCATTACCCGCCTGATACTAGTCATTACCAGTCATTACCCGCTGCCCGGCTTCCTGATTGGCCAGAAAGCCGGCTCGATGCTATTTGGCCAATCAGCATTGAGCTGGCCAAACGGCTTGCCGGCCAATCAGGAAGCTGGGTGGCGAGTCATTACCTGCCGCCCGGCTTCCTGATTGGCCAGGAAGCCGGCTCCAAGTTCCCTTGCTGCACTGCCGGTCAGACGAAATCCCCCGGTATTGGAGTACCGATTACAACGAGTACAAGTATTGATATCGGTGCATCCCTAGTTAAAATGGTTGATGGTACCTTCTCATTAAACTTGCAATTCTATTAATGGATCAAGTGTTATTTGGAGGTATTTACAGTGATCCTTTTGAAAGTTTTGTAATTATGTCAGCTATTCAGGAAAACAATTCCTTGCTACGGATCTGGACAATTTTTAATTAGCTGATAACAAGGAACTTCTGGACATCCTGCATAATTATGGATGTCATATATTGTAAAATGTAATGGATGTAAAATAACACCATCCAATTACAGCGCTACACTGAGCCCATAAAGAAAAAGGTTTGTCATTGATCCTTGGAAAAAGATATTAAAAGGAAAGGCAACTTCTTATAGCTGATATACAGTATTATCACAACTGTACACAAATGTCCAGCCAACATGTCAAAAAAGTTCTGACGCAATTACAAATCCATGTTGCCACAGCACCAAAATAAATTAGGTATCAAACAACCTTTAAAAAATACATGAGAAAACTTACGAGAAGCAAATTGTGTAGGTTTGAGGTACTGCACGGGCAGTGAAATAAATTTGTAAATACCAAAACATTATATATTTTCTGAACACAGATGCCCTGTAAAAGGATAGTAGTTGCAATGTTTTAGATTGCACAATAGTAGCAAAACAGTTTATCAAATCCTATATTTTCAGTAATTAAAATTAGTTTTAGTGCACACAATATAATTCACATTTTTTGTACAAAGTTATGGCGTTAAGGTTGTATCAAGTAAATAGGTACCAAAAATGTAAAGCAACAAAACTGTGTGCACCTGCAAAATGGTGAAAAATGATGGTACCCAAAATTATCAATAGGCGACGCCTTGAATGCTTCTACAGCTCATCAGTTTAGAGTTGAACATAAATAAGGGATGTTATTTATGTTAAATGCAGTATGTGTTGTGCAATTGTTGTTTACGTATGCATTCACTTCCTACATGCACATTTGCATTCATATTTGTGCGTACGGGGTGACAGGGATTGCCTAATTTTTTTTCTATATTTTTCTTTATTTTTTGATCGTTTCCTTTTTACTTTTCCACTTAAATGTATTTATATACAGAGACTTCTGCACTCAACTAATCTTAGAAAACTGGGTGTTTCTCCTTACAGCTGCTCACTTAAATTGGCTGCATGAGCCTGCATTAATATCATTCAAATATGTGAAGCGGCGCTATCACCCAACAAGTAAACAAATAATATGTGCAAAAACAAAATATAATGGCGAACAATACTATTGTGAGAAAAAAATAAAATGATTATATATATCTATAGATCTATATCTATATATCTATAGAT
>NW_017306338.1:2489724-2505933 GCF_000935625.1 Nanorana parkeri
TTTTTTTCAAATATTTTACAAAATTAAATATTTTTATCAAATGTTTGTGTAAATAAAAAGGTGAAATCTAAAAAAACTCCAAAATGACTAATAAAATAGCAAACGTCCTGTGTCAGTGTGTTCATGATCTCATTATACGCAGGCAGCTCTCTCTCTCAATACAAAAAAGTGGTGTTGTCTTAGTCTTTCTTTGTGCGTCACTCTGCCCACTCTTGTAATTACTTGTGTATTTTTTGCTGGATTGTCCTGATGAAGTCAATTAGACGTAACTCGTAGAAGCTGAGGCAGTGACACCAAAACGCCTGGAGAGAAAGAGGAGTACAGATCTGATATCCAGGAATGTGATTCTGATACGTGATTTTATTCATTTTTATGTGAGTGTAATTTTTTTAATAAAATAATTTTAATGTATACGGGATACGCCATGATTTCCACTTCTGTCTCTGAGAGATCTTTTTGAGATGAAGTTGGGCTGTCGGTAGAGGAGAAAAATGTTCAGGATTGGTCTCATCTGAAGGAAGGAAGGAAGATCACAGCCTCAAATAGTGTGAGGAAGGACTTTTACTCTATAAGAAGCACTTTGAGACCCAAGGGTCTGAACACGGAGGTGAGAGGCTTATTTATCAGAGCACTGGTGTTTTTTATGAGCACTTCAGCAAACAATATACAAGAAATTACAAGAGTGGGCAGAGTGACGCACAAAGTAAGACTAAGACAACACTTTTTTTTTTAAAAAGAGCTGCCTGTGTTTAATTAATTCATGAACACTTTGTTTCAATTATGTGTTTTACACACTAACACAGGACGTTTGCTACTTTATTAGTCATGTTGGAGTTTATTTAGATCATCACCTTTTGATTTACACAAACAGTTGATAAGAAGATTTCATTTTGGAAAATATTTGAAAAATATTATATGTGTGTGTGTGTGTGTGTGTGTGTGTGTGTGTGTATATATTTTTTTCTCACACTAGTATTGTTCACTATAATATTTGTTTTTTGCACATATTTGTTTACTTGTTGGGTGATAGCGCCACTTCACTTAAATGTATTGCTATCACAGGGGGGTTAGCAAGCCTCCTTACCCCATGTGATAGCATTGTGAAGGAGATTATTTGAGACATCAGATTGTGCTTGATCTCCTGTTTGCCTGGCATTTCAGTTAGGATTTTGACAGCTTTGAACCTGGAAATGCACAGCATTTAGTGCTTGCCTGGTCACATAAAAGTAATCAGGTAGCTGTACAGCCACCAAGATCACTTTTATTCAAAAGCCTAAGTCTGCTGCACAAAAAAGAAAGTTAGAAAATAAATCACTGGGGACTATGGGCACCTGTTGCAGTTTCTGGCTAATCCAGTTTTACTTTATTCCCCAGAATTTTGTTAGGCCCCTTTCAGACATTTAGGATGCAATCTTACAGATCCTTCAACCTCTGTGTGCAATGTCATTAGAAGTGCTAATTGCACTTCTTGCAACTGTGTAGTATGGATAATTAACTTCCATAGCCCTAAAATCATCGCTGCTTCACAGCAGCACTAGAAAGAACAGTGGGTGCTCACCAACCAAGCCTGTCTTGCTCCAGCATCAGCAGTTACTCACAGAACAAAAGTCAGGTCGCACACTGCAAGCTTTGCTGAAAGGTTTTTTATAGCACACAGGTACACATCATCCCACCGTAGATCCTCCTCACTCTGACATGTAATACTGATGTAAAAAGAAAAATTGACGGATGTAAACAGATGTTTTCTCTGTAGGGATATACTTGGTTACATTTTTCATCAGTAGATGGAGGAAACAGATGTAAATCTGTGACATCCCTTGCTGTTCAGATACATTTTTCACTGTAACCTTGAATACAGTAAAACATGAATTGTCTCCGGAATGGGCATTGAAGGAATCAATTTGAAAGGGGCCTACAAGTGAGATGAAATGTTTTCTAGAGGATTATACCAGTTGGGTCCCAAGTTAACTACTTGAGCTTTAGCCTATATACAGTGCCGGATTTACTCTCTCTGCTGCCCCAATGCCAGGTTCCTCAATGCGCCCCCCTAACCACCATGGAGAATAGCAGACCTGCAGGCTGCATACAAGACATCGCCGGGATCACTTTTACAAAATAAGCAGCGGCTTCCCCACTGTACATTTAGCTCTGCTTGCCCAAAGCAGGGCTAAATGAAAAAACAACTACCTGGCCGGCGCCCGGAACTGCATGTCCCAGGCATCTGGAGATAGGAATTCCACACCCCTGCTGACCCTCTACTCCCTGCAGCCCCAAGGCCAACACTGTTCCCAAATTAATTTTATATAATTTTTGAGACAGTTTTCTTTTGGTGGTATTCAAAAATCACTAGGCATTTTAACTCTCCCACGTTTAAAAAAAAAAATCCCACAATCATTGGTGCTTGGTGCACTTTAAAGCCTCCAAAAACAACTACACAATCATTGTAGGCACTTCATCCCCTTATTTATGAAAAAAACTATCCCACAATCATTGGTGGTCAGTGGCACTTTAACCCCCCCCACCTTTTACTTTTGATCTACTGAATGGAGGAGGGGAAACTTATTTATGATATTTAAAACTGCTGCTGTTTTTGTTTCAATAAAATGTTGTACTTCAATTATGTTGTGTACTAATTCCACTGCAACAAACACACATTTAGCTTAGTGACACAGGACCTAATTTAATCAGGTTTTGGGTTACTAAGCTAAGCTCATCACATGCCGTCCCTGCTACTGCACCTTTTTGACAGTACCTTACAGGTGCTGCAGTTCAACTGTGGCTGCCTGTCTGTGTAATGGGCACTTTAAATTGGAAGCCTGCCCATGAGTTCAGCTTTGTGACCCAGAGCATATGCTTCAAAGCCACGGTTCTCAACTGGTGGGTCGCATGTTCAGTGGATCACATTCTGGCTCCCGACACCTCTACAGGGCACGTAAGGGAGCTGTACAAGCAATACTCATATGGATGGAGCTCCATCATGGCACAGCAGCCCACACTGGACCCCCGGCTGAGAATCTACTCCAGTCCTTGTAAGCTGGGGACTGTGTACATTCTAGAAAAAAAAATGATTTTTTTTGGGAGTGTGTATGTGGGCATGTGTTTTGTCAGTGTTTTTGAGGGCTCATTCACACTAGTACAGTGCGTTAATCACACAGTCCCGTGTGATTAATGCACTGTGCCACACAATTGCACCTACTGTGCGCTCCGGTGGAGGAGGTGCGTTGCAATGCCATTCACCTGAATGGCACCCCAAACGCACCTCCAGCCCACAATTCAATCACCAGCACGGGAATGCATGGTACCGCAATGCCGTGCATTCCAGTGCGATTCAACTTGGGTTGTAACTTAGACTAAGGATAAATGTGGGTTCTGAGGTTACACAGGTTGAGAACCACTGCTTTAAAAAATATACACAGCCTCTTCCATTATGTGGATACTATCATAGTCAGGGGCGGCCCTACCACTGGTGCAGCAAGTGCGGTGGCCCCGGGGGCCCAAGGTGGTTGTAGGGCCCACTGAGGTCCGTCCCGGATTGCAGGCAGTCGGGGACTTAAAGATCACTCTTCTCATTGAGAGGAGAAAGCTGAGAAGAGTGATCGCTGCTCTCGTTCACTGAAGCAGGCACACAGTAGTGACAGCTGTACAGATTCTTCTTCTCATCGGCTGCAGCCACAGAGCTGCCGAGGGGAGAAGAACTTCGGTCATTTGTGAATCTATGCTAACTATGACTTACAATATTGTTTTCTAGCAAAAACATGTGAATGTAGTCCTTTATTAAACTCTCAACGTTAACTTTTCCAACTATGGAAGTTAAGCTCACAGGTCTGTAGTTACTTGGTTAAGACTTTGATCCTTTTTAACTATGTTCCAAAAGAATATTTTAAAAAGAGCCCACACTTTTTTTTGAAAGTAGAGAACCACACACATTTGAGCTTCTAACATTTATAAGCATTAAATGGGGAATGAAATGTTGCTTTGCTAAAATTTAAACATAGAAATGTAATTTTGGATAAAAATGCTAATTATCACACATTACTGCCCACAAACCTGTAGTTTGTTATTGGCTGCTACAGTTAAATTGACCATGTGCACATTGTGTGAATATCTTAATGTAAGCATTTTAATGTTAGGAAAGATGGTAAATTTAGTTGGCTGGTATCTGCTCCTAGAATGTATGCAGTCTTTTAAAAAGGAACTTTACCCATATCTTTAAAATGACAACAAAGGCACCTTTTAGAAATATTTAGTAATGGCATTCTACAAACAGATACTTAGAGAAAATACCAGGGTTTGTATATCTCTCTTTACTTTCTTGATCTGTGGCACATGTGAACGGAAGATGTAATGCACAGATCATCTCAAGGGGAACAAAATGCTTTTCCCTGAGATCTTGCAAGATATAGCAGCTTACAGATGAGAGTATCCAGCAATGAACTGTGATGTGATCTTCCCAGGATGCCTCTCGTAGGCATGGACTTCATCACTAATGCCTAAGAGGACCAGGAAGTAGAAAAACAGTAATTGTATGCAAAAGCAAAATATATTTACCTAATGAATGTAAGATTTCATATCAGCATGCAGAGCTGAATGCTGATGTGATTTTTAGTAAAAGGGGGTAAAGGTCCACTTTAACATCTGTGTCATGGGCATTTGATACGCCTGCTCTGTTTCTGACAAGTAGAGCGGGAGGAACATTTTGCAGTAAATGTATTATATTATTATTACATTTTAAAAGAGCTAATGTCAAAGACAATCCTCTCCATGTTTTTGAAAACACCTACCAATATAATGTTTAAGAAGCAGAGCTGGGTGACGGGTTTTTTTTAAGCGGAAATCTCTTTGAAAATAACCATCATTCTGAATGGTCCTAAACAAATAATCCAGAAAAGGACATTCTGGTTTCTCAATATACCTCACCAATCTTTAGTTCTTGTCATTTCCTCTACCCTTCCAAGCTGAAACTTTTCTCTGCAACCCAACTGAATGAGTGTGATACACAAACATTGAGCTGTTTTTATTGCACTCCTTCGGGGTTAAGGCATATTTTATAATTCGCTTTACTGTTTTCTGTGTGGTGAGAAATATTTTTTGAATTGCCTAATAGATGTGACATTCTGTACCCCTGCATTTGTACAGATTTTAAAATGTGTATGTAGATGGCTAAAAACTTCAGCCAAGTTGGTAAAGTTCTTCTTTCTCTAAAGCACTATTTGGCAGCATATTTTCTTTAGGGTTCCAGTGTGTTCTGGCACGGTTCCGTACTCAGAATGCATTGCATAAGCCAAGCCTCCCGCGATACGCGACGGGAAGGTGCGTGTGGTGCCATTCATGCCAATGTCATCGGAAACATGCCTCCTGTCCTCGGTACCTTCGCCGAACCAGAACACATGGTGCAGCAATGCCCTGTGTTCTGGTACAGCGATCACAAAAAATAGTACATGCGGGAGGGGGCATGAATGACACCACCCGCCTCAGAACGCTAGAGGCTTACTTTATGCGATCCAGTGCTAGAACACACTGGATATGATGTGAATGGTTCCTAACAGCTAATGATGATGTCATGGTTAGCTAAAACTACAAGCATCTCTTCATTAATTTCCCTTTCGCTCACAGAGCCTTTTGTTTGTGGGGTTTTTTTTGCACACATGTTAAAATCCACATTTATTTTTAGGCCTAAAAATTACTTAAACCCCCCAGAATTATATATTTGCTGAAAGCAGATACTCTGTAGAATAAAATGGTGGCGATTGCACATTTTTATGTCAAACATAATAATGCAACTGTTTATCAAAATTTCACTAAAAACACACATTTAGGTTAATTTTATTTCACTAAAACCCTTAAAATATTATGTATAAAAAACCCAATTTCTTATAAAATATAAGAAGTTGTGCTGAGTAAATAAATAGTACATGGGTAACCCTGTCTGTACTGTGCTGGGTCATTTAATTATAATTTGCAAAGTGGATTTGAACACTGCATGTCGAAGCAAAGGGGTTCAAGGATTAAAAGCCTGGTTTCTGCACTGTATGTTATTGAGAAAAACACATTCCTGTCCCCAGTCTTTCTGTAAGCACAGGTCACTGTGAACGTGCTTGGAAAAACTTGGATTCAGTCATTTTTTCTGCTCCAACAAAACATCTAAAAGGCAATAATTATTTTAAATTCAGCTTGAACACGTATAGCAGGGTTTTTTAAAATTTGGCTGCAAAAGTGGAAATACACCTTAAAATTCAGTATTCTGGCCTGATTCTGATCTTGATTTAATCTCACAATTCTGACTTTTACATGCAGAGTTTGGACTTTTAAAATACAAACTCTGACTTTGAAACTTCAAATTCTGACTTTCTATTACAGAATTCTGAATTAAAATCTCTAAATTCTGACTTTCTATTAAGTCAGGATTCTGCAATAATAAACATTTTGACTTAAATTTTACACTCAGAATTCTAACTTTAAATCTCAGCATTCTGACTTTTAATCTTTTAAGTCACAATTCTGAGATAACAGAGTCAGAACTCAGAGTTTTAACCTCACAATTATAACTTTTAAACTTAGAGTTTTGACTTTTATTAAATGCAAAAGAATCTCTAAGAATTCTGGCTTTTAATAGTGTCAGAATTCTGATTTTTTTTAAACACAGAATTCTGACTTTAAATGATAAATTTGTTTGTTTTAGGATGGCCCAATGGCTACTCCATACCATTTCCACCATATCAAAGCATGTTGAACATTTAAGGAAAGCTTGGAGGTATGGGTCTACTTCCTTTAAAGGAGAACTATGGGGTCAGGGCTTTTCCCCATTGTTCTCCTAAGGGTCACGGGTGAACACAAACTAGTGTTTTCCCGTGACCCAAAGTTCAGTTTACCGTGAGCTACAGCTCCCGGTATAGTGAGACGCCGCAGCCGGGACGGATCCCGACAATACAGTCTGGATCCACCCAGCTGCGGAATTGACAGCTGGCTCTGCCTATCCAGAGGAAAAGCCAGCTGTGCCCGCCCCCTCCCCATTCCGTTTCGCCAGTCAGCGCTGGAGGATCGGACAGGGGAGGGGGGGAATCCCTGCAGGGAGCCGTGAGTGACAGTGCAGGGATTGATTGAGAAGTGAGCGAGCGACGGTATGTGTTAGCTCATTTCCCGATCTACTGAGCCGACCTGTGACAGTTTCATTGTCACAGGTCGGCTCAGATTATGAGGCTGAGTGAAAAGCACTCGCCTCATTCTCCTTTAATAATATAATCTAGCTTTTTATAACCTGTAATACTTACCCTGCAGCATCATTGATGATTCATATTTGAATTTGTATTAATACCTCGACTTTAAAGTTTAACCTACTTAGATTTTGCCTTCCTAGGTTTCTCATTTCCCCCCTTCATCAACATGCTAATTACATTTTTAAATATAACCTTTCAGTTTTCACTGCACACCTTATTTTAGAACCAGTGAATCACTAGATCCGTGTCCTTCTCTTTGCAATGCAGACACATCATGGCTATACCCTGCCTCCATACTCCTCATGTTCTGATGCAAGCATTGGGCTGGCTCTTGAGATGAGTTATGCAAATATCAAAATGTTGTGATAGGTTGATGTTAGTCTGGAGGAGTTGGCGTTCCTCTGTAGGCTGCATTTGCATGTAGATCAGTCCAGGTAATACCAACATGTAATGCTAAGCCCCCTTGAAAAACTGAAATCCAGTGGATGAAAGAGGTGAGTCAGGAACAGTAAGGCTTGGGAGGAAAGGAGTAGATGATGCAAAACATCCTCCAGCCAGGAAATAAAGCAGGCGCTATCTGATTTGCTGTAGCTTCTAGTGCATACTGTGAGAAGCTCAGTGTACAGTAAAATCATAGTAAACATAGAAAAGAATTTTAGCACAGGAGTGGAGCGTGTACAACTGCAAGACTGAATGGAAGGCTGAGGTTCAGCTTTAAAGATGTGCTATATTTGTGTTTTCAGTAATATTCTTATATGCATTTTCAATAAAATGTTTTTCTTGCTAGGCTTAAGACAAGGATAGAAGACGTGTATATAACACTCACGTGAATGCACTGAACAAAAAAAATCCTTTTCTATTGCTCTGTCTCTTTTTTTTGTTAAGAAAAGGCACAGAACGACTCCATTTATGTAAACTGGAAAAAAAAGCATAATAAATTCAATCCTGTAACTTCTCATTAAGTTGTCAGGGGAAAACAAGGACTGTCATCCTGGTGAATTTATGAAAATTTGATGTGATGCGAGCAGGAGCAGAATCTGCACAGTAGAGATCTGAGCCAGAATCATGTTGTCATAAGGTGACAATGTCTCTAGTCCTATTCCTGTAGCTGTCAATTACGCATCACCTTCCAATCTAACAGTTAAATAAATTAGGGACCTGCAGCTAATAGCCTACTTCTACATACTGTGGTAGTTGTTAGGTTTTTTGTTTGTAACTATCTGTAGCACAGATAACTAACCTGTGTTTCTATGGGTTCCACATGAAGTTTATTCCAAAGCAAAAAAAAAACATATTCAAAGATAAAAACAGACACCTGACCACAGACATTAGACCAATAATGGTCAACTTACTTTGGGGCTCAACTGTGGTCCCTATTATCACCAAGGGACTGCGCAGAATATTCAGTATATGTAATGCTGCAGAATATTGCTAGAGATCGTGGACAAGCTATACATGTGGTTGGAAACCACACAGGGCTAGGACTGCATATTGCAGAAGACAGTTTGAGTCTTGGGGACGTATTACATGAGGCTGCTAGAGATCATTGCTGTTATATCAACAACCAAATGGCTGCACACTGTCCTTGAAGCACATGCTGGCTACTAGGGCATTAGAGATCTTCTGGAGGAACAGGATTGATCCAACTGAAAACCATTAATTTGCATGATGGTGACTTGAATATTCATGATTAGAACTCAAAACTAAAGCTGGCCATACACTTATAGATTTTCTGCAGTTTTTCTATGGTCAGATGGAAAAAATGCAACAGATTCCTCCATCTACGCTAAACTGTGTGGATGGAGGAATTTCCCACTGGGCCAAGCTTCAGTATCTTGCTAGTCGGCCCCGCTGGCTCTCCAAATACCTGAACAAAGCCTGCATCCAATCAGATTATTCAGATATTTTCACAGCCAGTGTGGTCGACTAGCAAGATACTGAAGCTTGGCCCAGTGGGAAATTCCTCCATCCACACAGTTTAGCGTAGATGGAGGAATCTGTTACACTTTTTCCATCTGACCATAGAAAATCTACAGATAAGCTGGCCATACACCTATAGATTAAGTATGTCTGCCTATGTTTAAAGGAGAACTATGAGGTGAGTGCTTTTCACTCACCTCATAGTTCTAGGCGACCTGTGAAAATGAGACTGTCACAGGTCGGCTCAGTAGATCGGGAGGTGAGTGATCACATACCAGCGTTTGCTCACCTCTTGATCCTGTCACAGCTCTCTGCCGTGATAGGGGAGGGGCTGGATTCCCCCCTCCCCACTCCGATCCGCCAGCACTGACTGGCGGATCAGACGGGGGTGGGGCGGGTACAGCTGGCTCTGCCTCTAGATAGGCAGAGCCAGCTGTCACTCATGCAGCTGGGCGGATCCAGACATAATTGTCGGGATCCGCTTCAGCTGCGTCATCTCAGTATACCAGTATACTCGCGGTATACTGTGGCGTCTCAGTATACCGCAAGCTGTAACTCGCGGTATACTGAGCTTAGGGTGACGGGAGGACACTAGTTTGTGTCCTCCCGTTACCCTAAGGAGAACTATGGGGAAAAGCCTTAACCCCATCGTTCTCCTTTTAAAGAGGGCAGAGAGATTGTACATTCAGTAGAAAGGTGCGATTCGTTTTATTCCGAATCAAAATGCGGACGAATTACAGATATACCGAAATCAAACTAATCTGAATTTCCGTATCCGAAATTCGTTAGCGTTAGTCCGGTCAAAATTTAGTTGCAGCAAAATGACATTAGAATTTTTTTTTTAGTCTGCAGAAGAGGAAAAAAAAAAGCGTGAGGTTCCCCCCCCTAATTCATACCAGACCCTTGAGGTCTGGTAGGAATGTTAGGAGGGACCTCCCCAAGTTAAAATTTAAAAAGAAAGTGCGTGGGGACCTAGAGGGCCTGGTATGGATTTTGGGGGAAAAAACGTGGGGTCCCCCCTAACAGTCCTACCAGATCCTTGATCCGAGCACTGGCCCAGCAGGACAGGAAAGGTCCTGCTGGGACAGGAAAGTGTGGGGGGGGGGAAACCTCACGCTTTTTTTCCCCTCTTCTGCAAGCTAAAAAAAATAAATACATTTTCTAATGTCATTTTGCTGCAACAAATTTTTCCGAATCCGATTCCCGAAACAAATTGAATTTCGGACCCAAATCCCAAAAAACGAAATAAAGCAAAAGCCGAATCAAAATCGAAACGAAACAAATTTTTTGCCAGCGCACATGTCTAACATTGAGACACATCTGGCTTATCCTAGAGATACACTCGTAACAGATCAAAGACAGCTAACAAGTCCAATTATTATTTCCTCTTAGACCAGTAGGCCAAGTATATTATGACAATTGGTTGACATCCATACACATGAGAACAGTTAGCCAGTCCAGATGATTTTCATCTGCAGTTACCTTCATGGAAAGTTTCAATGAACGCTAACAGAAACAAGCAAGAAGGGAACCCTGGTTCATGTAAAGGCTGTGGTAGAAAGCTCCATTAAAAAATTGTTCTAGTGCAATTTTAACCTTCTAATCTGTTCATAACATTTAGATTCAGATTTGTATTACTGTGCATTGTATTCAAAATGTTAGTTAAAATTATTTATTTCCATTCACTGCAGGTTTTCATGTATTGCATGGATCTACTGCATTTGCTTTGTATGTAATAGTCAATTTATAAAAATAATCATAGGTGTTATTTGTGTTTCTTTAAATTACTATTTGCTTGCGGCTGGTGTTGAATGTCAGATGTCTATTTAGGAGAGAAGAAAAATTAACCATTTTGGTGTAGATAACATAACACTTTTCTGAGATAAAATTCTGCTTTGTGGCTTTCAGTTCTTTAACCACCTATGACCTCAGTGACATTTTAGAAAACAGTGCTGAGATAGCGGCTATTTGTCCCAGTGGCCAGTTTTGGCAGCTGTTGCTCTGATGTTTCTGCTCCTGGACTTCCAATGCTTCTACAGCTTGTCCATGGGCATGCGTTGTAAATACAAAATGCATCCGGAACTGAGCTTTTAAAGTTCTGTCTATCACATTCCTGCAGCAATAGATCAATGCTATATTGATCTATTGCTGGCTGATTGCATGTATGTACTGTATATCCTAAAAATGACATTTGCATTAAAATCACAGGCATCAAATGCTCATGTAAGTGAATGCAAAATCTTTCAAATTTTTAGCAATCACAAATCTGTGACCATGCCACCATGCTAATTTGTGCCCATCAACCTGATTTAGTCTTATCTTAATATTATGCTAAAAATGACACACACAGTTTTCCCCTGTTAAACATCACTATGTAGTTCCAAAAGGGGAATAAAGCTCTCCTAAAGTTAAACACACACATTAACTTCCAGGTTTACCTTTCTGCTACACTAAATAAAAGTTACACTAATGTGGTATTATTTTAATCAGCAGACTTTGTTGCTTATACTTTGGGTTTAAAATATCGTAATAGTGAATTTTTACATTGGGAAAAATTACAGGAAAATGCATATTTTTCCTAATTTATCACTAATTATTCCTAATAAAACCTAAAGAAAAAAAAATAGATGTATTGAAATTGAGACTTAGGGGGATTTTAGGAAAAAGGCCCGAGGACTATTCATAAAGATTAACAAAGGCAGGCATGTTTGAAGTTCAAATTGCAAAACAATACCGGCGCCTTCAAATCCAAAAAGAGCCCAGCAGTAAAAATACAGCAAACACGATGGAGGAAGCTCCCACAGATTAGATGGACCACCAGTATATGAGAAAAGGAACAAAAGAGAGCACCTCCATAGTGTAAAAACTTTAATAGTAAAAACACGCAGCTCTATGGCTGTACTTACAACAGTTTGGTAGAATAAAAACCAGTAGAATAAGGTGAGGGGACGGAACCCCTGGCAGGGAGAATCTGGAGCGATGTGAAACACCAGTAACCTCGATCCCTGTATGGAAAATGATTTACGCGTTTCTGGGGCACGCCCCATTCATCAGAACCAATGCTTTGGCAATGCTTTGGAGGTGCTCTCTTTTTTGTTCCTTTTCTCATGTTTGAAGTTCAAGTCTGGGTAAAAACATGTCTCTCTCCCTAGTTGCAGTGGAAAGGTGACTATAGTCACCTAGGGACAGGCATTGTGTCATCTGTGGGATTACCAAGTGAAAATAAATAGAAAAAGCCTGAGAAGAGAAAGCTGGTTAGCTATGTTCTTGTTTTTGGGATTGGTACGCTTTAAGCACTTGCCGCCCGTCCATTGTAAAAACATGCAACCTCTTCCCAGCAGCTGGACGTACATTTGTGATTTTTGTTCTGCTCACGCACGCCCCCTAGTGACTGCACGCAAGCAGAATCCCGCTGGGAATGTAAAGAGCAGTTACCAGCTGTTGCATACAAGCATCCGGCCGGCTCTACAGCCAACCTATCGCTTATATGACACTTAGAAATGTGCGCCCCACCCTCCAATGCCGTGCCCCCCTCAGCTGCCCCCAACTCCGCTGATGGTTATCCTGGGCCCCGCTGTCCCCCCTGCAGGCCCGGGACTGGTACAGCGGCTGTTTCCAGTGTTGAGTGAGGAGATATCAGCATTTTCCCACTGCTGATCTCTCCTCTCTCTCTAAAGGCAGAAGCGATGTGTATTGCATCACTTCTGTCTTTTAGCTGTCATTTCTATGGCTGCTATAGCCAGAGAAGAAGCTGGTGAAGCAGATCTCTGCTTCACCGGCTTCTTTGTGGGTCCCAAGGTGACATTAGGGGTCTTAGAGAAAGTTCTGTCTGTCCCCCCAAAAATGGTATAAAATTAATTTCAGTACAACATTGCATGACTGAATAAATGTCGGTCAAAGTACCGCAACGCTGAACAGTTTAAAATGGCCTGGACAGGGAGGAAGTTTAACACCCCGGTCAGCAAGTGGTTAAAGAATAGAATTATAGCACCACACTAATTTTCATGAATCACAAAAGCAAAACATTACATACAGTATATCTTTAATTTAGTTTTCTCTATTTCTTTCTTGTTTGCATCCTTTAGAGTAAAGGGCTAAAAACTGTTAAAATATTTTATATGTGATGATTATAGAGGTAATTTATTTTAAAAGAAACCTGTATGCTGAGAAAAATGGAGGCTGTAATTGCTGATCTGCCATGACCTACTATGCGTTCTGGGTCATTGAAGTGGAGCAGACATGGAGCTAGTAACTAGGAGGAAGAAGTCAGAACCTATGATCTGCATACTTGATTCAGGTCAGTGACTTATGATATACATAACTGTCTGGGAAGTAACATTTTCAAAAGAGAGTTCAGCAGTGGAAGCCTACATATTTGCCAATAGACATTTCCTTTAATGATGTCATGTTACTACAGCAATAGCGTCTATATTCTGTTAACTGAATTCAGAAAATGTACTGTATATGGTTCGTTGGATAGATTAGACTGGAGTTTTTTTAACCCCATATAATGGATTTTAGCCATAAATGATATCTGAAAATAGTAGAAACATAATATTGGATGAGTATTTATGTGATATTGAGTTTAGATTTAAAGTATATTTCTGTCTGATAACAGCTTCATACCATGTTCAGAGATTCAATAAAAAAGGTTTATTTTGAAGCCAACCTATGTGTGGAATGTTACTTTATTGATTTATAACAGAACATATATACCTTTTACACCAGCTGACCTATAAGAAAGAGGAGTTTTTAGCTCAAAATGTTTACTGATATACTTTAGTGGAATGTGAGATATTGTAGTGAATATATGTTAGAAGATCTAAAGAGAACTTTTGTAAGAATTTTTATAAATATTTATTGAGAAACCACGTTATGCTGATATTGCTGAAAAAAACAGATGTGAAAGAATAGAAACAACAAATGTTTCATGGAATGTTTAGGTGTAGTAATGATCATAAGCTAGTTATTTTACTTCTTGAAGAATCTTGGATTTGTAATCCACAATGAGTCACGTTGTATAGCCAAAATGACAAAAAAAATACTCTCAAGATATTGGTAAGCGGTAACATTATGACCAGGGCTATGCGGTTCTATTTATTACCATTTTTACTTTGTTCACACAGCTCTGTATACTCATAAGTTACTGAGCACATATCATGTTACTTTTTTTGGTAATAAAATGTAACACAAATGTGGGGACATAAGATGGAGGCTGCAAAGTGACCTTTCAATCAGCAGAGAGATGTCAATCACACAGAGGGCAGCAATCAGCAGCTCTAGGATTAAGTAACCTGCATCCTGTTCACTCTGTGGACAAATGTCATTCAAAAAAATTATTAACGTTAGATTTGTTAAAATATAAATTCCCTATTAGCTCCTGGTGCTATACTGAATTTTTTAAAGTTACAATTGTAGATTAAAATTGAATATACAGCCTGACACAACAGCCATACCTTCAAATATATCTAAAATATAGTTACTGTATCTACTCATGAATCCTTTGTGATACTTTCTCATTCATTTGTAGAATATATATTTAGTAGTTTTCATATATTTTTAATGTAAGCCAGTGTTAAAGGCAGTAATTAAAACTGTACATTACTAAAACAAGATTAGGTATACGACAGTAAAAAAAAAAAAGACTAGCACTTATGCAATTATTATTAAAACGGATTAGGCCTAGTACATTATAGATAGATTGAGAATCTGAATTATTTGATTAGTAAAGTTGATATTATTGTGATTAATAATGCATTATTGGAATACTAAAACCCTGTCTGCTTATTTCATTGGGGGTTTCTCTAGAATGAAATACCGCATTAATATTTTCTTAGAAGTTTTCTGTTTGATCAACGTATGCTTTAGGGTTTTTCTGCTGTGGGATGTGTAAAAAGAAAATGCATTGCCTGTAGGTTATAAAGTTTTGTCAATAAACCAATTAAACAGCAACATGTGCAGTCCAAAGTTACAATGTCTTAACCACTTCATGCGGGTTCACGTAAATACTTGTCATCCGCTTGCAGTGGTTATACCAAGAACATGGCTGCTACAGCCGTGTTCTTGGTAGTGTTTTAGACAGCAGGCGGTTGCTGTTTATGTGCAAGTGATCTGGGTGCTGTACAGATGCCAGATCGTTTGTACCAAGTGGCGCTGTGTTGCCCCCCCTCCGCACAGCCAGCTTCCCCGGGCTCCACTGCGCCCCCGTGCAGGCCCGGGTCTGGCACCCCTCCCCTGACAGATCAGAGGGAGATCAGCAGGCTTCTAGCCGCTGATCTCTCCTCCGATCACTGGACTTATAAGTGATGTGTATTACATCACTTCCGGTGTCATTGTGCTCATTCTCTCTTAGAGCCAGGAAAATAAGCTGGGGAAGCAAATCTCTACATCATCAGTGTCTTTGTGGTCCTTTGTTGAAACTAGGTGTCTAAAAGAACCCTGATGTCTCCATAAAGAGGACTTGTCACATCCTATTTGCTATTACATAAGGGGCTTGTGAGCCCCCTATGTAATCGCAATAAAGTTGAGTGTAAAAAAATAAAATAAAATGAAAGTAACATATAAAAAAAGTTTTTAATGTTCCCACCCCCCACGTGCACGCATATTCAATGCAAACATGCGTTAGATGCGCCTATGTGCGCACTTTGCGGTTTCACAGGCGCACACAATTTTAAGGGTTGACATGTTTAGTATCTATTTACCTGACATGACCCGGTCTTTTATATTTTAACAAAAAATGGTTCATTGGTCATGCCAATAAAATGGAGCAAGCTAGGTTATAATGCCACATGTAGCCAAGCTCTTTTTTTTAAAACATACATTTGCTATTTTCTTAACCCAGTGCCCTATACAGTTAGAAAAATGCTATAGGCCCAATAATATACCCCTTTTGATTAATTTGTGTGCTGTGGTTCCATACTCCAATCCCTACCTCACTACAGGACCCAGCAATGACAAAGGGGTTAGAGAATGGACCACAGGGTGGCAGGGGACACAGGCATCCATTACTCCCAGAAGTACTGAATACTCAAGTCTGATGGAGGCTGCAAAGCTGGAATGAGGGGAAGGTAGGAGA
>NW_017306338.1:2505984-2552789 GCF_000935625.1 Nanorana parkeri
ACACTTATATATACTTATAAAAATGTGTTACATACAAGTGTTCAGGGGGCTATAGAGCTGCCCAATCACTTGTGTGCTGTGGGAAGTGTGTGCCCCTCTCCACTGCCAGCTATCCTGGGCTCCGCTGTCCTCCATGTGGGCCTTGGATTGGCACGAAGAGTCCCTGTGGCTGGTTCAGAGGGAGATCAGCACCCTTCCACCAGCTGATCTCCCCTCCAATCACTGAATGCAGAAGTAATGTGAATTGCACAATTTCCAATTTCAGTCTGTCATTTCTCTGTAGCAGAATGCGAGCAATAATTCTAGGGCCATCAATCACTGTTAAAGAGGAATTTTTCCCATATTTTAAAATAACAACAAAGGCACCTTGTAGATATGTTTTAGTAATGACAATCTACAAACACATACTTGATAATTGCAGGCTTTTTATTTTTTGCATATATTATTTTTCTTTTCTTCCCCAGTCTTCCGACAGTGGCCATTTTAACTAAGGGCAGGTTACTAGATCTCCCTTTACTTCCTGGAACGCTGGCACATGTGACTAGGACATGTGACCATGCACATCATCTAAAGGGAGGAAAATGCCTTTCTGTGAGATCTCATGAGATTACAGATGAGATTTCTGAATGATCTGCTGATGTAACCTTCCCAGGATCCAATTCTTGGGCACAATTACTTAATTTGTCCCAGAAGTGGACCAGGAAGTGAAAAAAATAAAATTGTAAGAAAAATTAAAATGTTTGTTTAGCTAATGAATGCAAGAAGATTTCATATTAGCGTGCAGAGCTGCATATTGATGTGATTTTTAGTCAAAGGGGTAAAGGTTCGCTTTAACACTAACTTGATTAACGGTAAAAGCTTTTAAAGCATTGCCAATGGGCAATTTTGGGTATAGTAGTTTTTTGCGATTTCGCAGGCACATGCAATATTAAGGCTTGACATGTTTAGTATCTATTTACTCAATATATTTACCACATCTTTTATATTTTACCAAAAAATTGATTAATAGTAAATGTTTTATAGCATAACATAGAGAAAACTGTGTTTTTTTCCCCCAAACATTTTAAGTACTTTTTTCTTTATATAGTAAAAAAGTAAAAACCCCAGTGGTGATTAGTTTTACCAGAAGAAAACTCTATCTGTCCAAAAACAAATTATATAAAATTCATTTCAGTAAAGTGTTGTATGACTAAATAAATGTCAGTCAGAGTACCTCAGAGCTGAATACTGAAAAATGGACTGGACAGAAAGGCAGTTTAACACCTTGGTCTTCAAGTGGCTAAAGATGGTAACTCGGCCTATAGAGACATTTCAGATCACATAACGGGTCATTCTGCATCTTTCAGAAGCTAGTTATTACTGTAATGGTAATTGCAAAATTTTGCACATTATTGTTGTGCTGCTGTTGCTACATGTTTTCAACTCTTAGTCAATGGGGCTGATTTACTAACCTTATAAACACGCCACGAACAAGTATACACCTCTGTAGTGTGTTCCCTTCCAGCATGATCTATTGGTGGAATCTAGACACCTTTTGTAGTGTGTACACACCCAGCAGGTGTGTTGTGCAAAGCCCTGCATGAATTGTAAGGTGATGTTGTGTAAATTAGCTCTACATTGTGTTGCTTGCGTTGATGAATGCAGGAATGTAAATGCATGAGCTAACCATTTTTGTCTAAACTGTGAAGCAGCATTTATATATGCATCATGTGCATGATTTTTCCATATATGGCATTAGTGGAAATATGCTTTTAGAGACTTTTTGGTTGATAAATACGTTTTGCTGTGTAAAAATCACACGCACCTAGTGCGTGCGTGTGTTTAGGTTAGTAAATCACCCCCAATGAGTCATATAAAGACGTGTGATCGTTGAGGCCTGGCAGGCAAGTCATCTGTTATAAAATTCGACTGCAAAGGACTCTCATAACCAGTTGACTTTTAAATTATAATAGAATGTCCTTTTACTTTTTATTTAGGTTTTATGATCAGAAATATCTTGAAACCTGATTTTTAAAATGTTTTAAGATTCAAGCTATCTTGCAATGAAGATCAAACAATATTTTCAAGACTTGTTATGTTTGTTTAAATTCAGTTTGCATGTCATTATAGTGCAATAAGCAGTTGTTTTGAGTGAATAGGAGGGTAGCTGACACACTCTTTCAATTTCCTGGCCAATTGTCTTAAAAGTAAGAATAGTTCACACAGTGACTTAAAGGATTTGTCTTGAGAAGGTGACTCTAACCTTGAAAACAGCAATCTCTTAAAATTTTGTTCAAGAGAATGTATTTTGTTTGCTGATCTCCGGCCGCAGATCAATCCGTTCAGGAAGGAGAGGATTAGGTCTTCTAAAGTTAAATAATAAACATTACAGCAGATAAATTGTATCCTGCGCTGTCTGTTTAGGAAGTTAAGCCTTTGTTAAAACCTGTCAGCTATAACCCAGAGTCTTCTTTTCTGCAGGTTTTCCGTTTAGGATTGCATTTAGGTCTCTGTGTTCTCAGATCCAGCAGTACAATAAAAGTGCTGTGTAGAGATTTTCAGCTTAGGGCACACGAGTGGGCACCATAGGACATAGTTCTGATTATGTTGGTAATTTACAGTTTATGTTAAAGGCAAAGATTCTAGCAAAATGCAGTTATTGAAAAACCGTGGAATTAACCCCTTAGTGACACAGCTTCAAAAATGTTTTAGCTTCTGAGGCTTTTATCGTTTTTCCATCTTCCTCATTCATTGCACTTACACATATGATATACTGTTTTTAAAGGACAAAATGGTGTTTAAGTTGATGTGACATATGCATATAGAAATTTATTTTTTTGTTCTAAAAAACACCCAAAAAAATGAAAAAATACATTTTTCACAAGTGATTTGGGAATGGATTTTGTCATTACGCGCCACAAATAAAATCATTATGGCAGTATGAGCAAACAGCCACTGATATCTAACTGCACACAGAATTGAACACTGATTGTCACTACCAGTTACTAACCACATTCCCAATTCATACTCGGCACTATTCTCTGTACATCAGAAGTGCATTGCATTGTTTTAATGTGGCAAATGTTATTGAATCTATTGGTCAATGTGAAACAGCCATTTTTTTACTTGAAAATTAACCATTTTTTGTATTCGAAGAGAAAAATGTATATGTATATGTGTGTGTGTGTGTGTGTGTGTGTGTATACCTGGTCCAATGATGATGCTTAAGGGGGGTGAAGGTTGTAATCCATCCCTATTGATAAATAGAAGAAAACCCCATCAATCAATAACTATGTTGCAACACAAAAATGCATACAAGGTCTCCTGGGCATTAAAGCTGAACACCTGGATATGAAAACAACATTTAATAGAGTTGTGTAGTATAAAAAGTAATTACATTCATTTCCACTTACAAATAGTATAGGTACTTGAGTCTGTCTTGATATTTGCCTCCTAATATTCACCTGCAAACCAGAGCCCAGATTGAGAGCAAGAGGTGGATCAGTAGGGGCCATTCATATACTGCTGTTTACACATGTGTTGTCGACCATTCAGACAGAAGGAGAGAGCAGAGTGAGCAGAGTTGATGACTTATCAGTGTGTGGATGCTCCTGCTTTCTTAAGTCTTCCAGATAAATTGGTGTCACTCTCTTGACTGTGCTGTGAAACACTATAACGCACAAGGATGAATGTGACATTGAACCTCAACTGCATCTGTAACCTTGCAACTACAGCAATTCAAAAGTGATCAAACAGTAATCTGCCATATTGATCTGGGTCACTTGACCATACTACTTCATATAGCCATGACCATACAAAAGGAATGACTAAAGTGTCCTCACAATTAGAAATGAGGAAAGTCCACAACTGGGTTGCGATACTTCTTGCTCCAAGGAATAGACACAATAGGGAGACATGTATAATAAATAATAAGTTACCTGCAGTTAGCAATGTCAGTAGTCCTGGACTGATCGAGAGATGGATTCAGGACGCCCCATCCAATGGCAAATGTATAGCAGGAGATCCTCTGGCCTGTGCAGCATGGGTTAACTTGAGTGAAGGTGCTTGCTTGGAAGCTGAGTATAGAGTGGCTAATGATGGCAGCACAGTGTTCAGGATAAGGGAGCAGACACAGGAGACTGGCAACAAAGGTAGGAGAGCAGAGTTAATTAGGCTCACAGTTCAGGATAGAGAGCAGAGTTAGTGGCCAGACAGTTCAGGATGGAGAGCAGGATCAATGGCCACACAGTTCAGGATAGAGAGTAGAGTTAATGGGACTTACAATTCAGGATGGAGAGAGGAGTTAATAGGACTCATAGTTCAGAATGGAGAGCAGCTGGCAGTTTAGGATGGAGTGCAGATCAGCAGGCTGCACGACAATCCGCAAAGAGGGATTAGGGAGGTTGAAGATAACTGGCATCAGGCAAATTGCTTGAACGCCATGTGTCTGGAATCTCTCGTTTTTAGCTGCAGGGAGGGGGTGGAGCTGAGTGATGCAGCTCTAGCTCGGCCCTGAACCCAGAAGTCGTGGAACACGGAGCGAGAAAGGTAAGTTCCTTACAAACACAAATGTGGGTATATAGTATATTACAGTTCATAGTAAAAAGACACCATCTTATTCTATTATTTTCTTAGTGTCAGGTGGGTAACTATATTTTCTTGGTGTCAGGTGGGTAATGACCAGTAACCATGCACCATGTTTCCCAAAGCAGAAATAATCTAAGGCCAAATCATTTGGTCTGAAGGATTTTGCGTTTTCACTCCAAGATGTCATGTAGCCAAAATAAAATTTATCTCTGGGTTTTGACTGGTAATGAACATTTAGTATTGTTTCTGGGACCTCTTCACTATAAGTGACTATGTTATCAATTGTGACACATGACAATAATACAAGGACCTTGAAGGTGACAGCATGTGATTTCTATTGACAGTGTGTATTTGTTATATTATGACACTGGGTCGATCATACATTCTCTTCAACTGGACTAACAATAATCTTACAAATGCTCACTGATAAGCTGTCTAGGGTACTGGCTAGAAGGATTTGTCATCTAAACACATATGTGACCTACAATGTCCATACATTTGTTCATTCTGTCTAAATACGCATATATAGAAAACATTACTTTTTTATGGCATAAATAAACTTAGTGGGGCTAATTAAGGTAAACTGGTGGTAAATTTTTTTTAAAAAAGCGAATCAGCAAGTTAAAACCTAGTGGTACAACATTTATAAAAGATTTAAAAAAAAGACACCTATACCATGAAAAAATAATTTAATACAAATGTCATTAAAAATGTTATTACTTATCACCCCCCAAAAATAGAAACATAAACACTATATATACTGTGAAAATCTTCTTTAGTAAAAATGACATACAAAAAATTGTATGGGCAATTGGTTGCCCAGGCACACAGTGCTGTTATATGAGGGCAGGGAAAGTGTTCTCAGTCCTATATAAGCTTCAACTAATGCTTTAAAGCTTACACGGGAAGTCTTCTCCAGGTCTTATATTACAGAAATCCCTGAAGATAGTGCTAGGTCTTACTTTCGGGGAAACACGGTACTAGAAACAGAAAGATTGAAGCATGGTGCTAGAAAGATGTTAAGCCAAAAGCCAAAGATCTAAAATGACAACAGAATTAAAATAACCAAAGACAACTAAGACAACTAAACCTAGAAAGGACATTAAGAAACAGAGAAAGCATTTGAATTTGATAGCATAAATGAAGGTGAAGTGTAATTCTAAATAGTGATGGGCCGAACACCCCTGTGGTCGGTTCGAATAAGAACATGGGAAAAGTTTGAATTCGAACTCAAACTCAATGCAAGTCTATATGGGGGTATAACTTAATTGACACCATTTTGAAGCCTTATATGCAATTTATTGGCCATAAAAAGTGTATGGGGATCTGGGTCCTGCCCAGGGGGACATGGATAAATGAAAAAAAAAAGCATTTAAACATTACTGTTTTTAGAGGAACAGTGCTTTTAATATCACTTACAGGGTAACAATAAAAATACAAAATTCCTTTAAAATATCGTGCCTGGGGGGCGTGCAGTTCCCCCTCCCAAACAATACCAGACTCTTTAGGCCTCGTATGAATGTTAGGAGGGACCCCATTTAAAAAAAATAAGCGTAGGGTTCCCCCCAAAAGTCACACCAGACTCTTAAGGCCTGTTAGGAATTTTAGGAGGGACCCCCATGTAAAAATAAATAAATAAAAGTGTGTGGGGTTCCCCCCTTAAAGTCATACCAGGCCCTTAAGGTCTGGTAGGGATTTTAAGGAGGAACCCCAACCACAAAAATGGGGGGGGAACATGGGGTCCCCCCTAAAATTCCCAGGGATTTTGCCCATTATGGCTTTAGAAGGTGCATTGCCTGATGGGGTGCTCGGTTCGAGTCAAACTCATGGTCGGCTTGAACATCGAGCCCATCACTAATTGTAAACCACTTAATGTTAACATATCCTAATTTACTGTCGAGCTCTAGCAAGACTGCAGACTCAGTGTATTGCTGCAGGTACAGAAATATAAAGCAATTTATGACATACGCCACAAAAACTAAAGGTTTATACAGGCACGACGAGTGTTGCAAGGGTCCTAAAAAACTGGAACATTCTGGGCATATAGATTGGAGTGGCCACCTTACTCCTCATCTTCTATTATCACTTTTTTTTTTTCTATTCTGACATGCTCGTGTCAGAATAAAGAAAAAAAGACACAGCCCTGTTTCTCTCCTTGGCGGCCGGGAACAGGAGACTACTGGGGCGCCAGGGAGAGTTTGCTGTTTGGAGATCAGTGTCCCTGGTTAGCCAGATCTTCGGCAGCTTCGTGAATAGACCCCTTAGTGTTGTGCTACTGTCCATCATGGTTACTTTTCCTGCCTGTTTCCTCTCTGCTATGCACTCCACTAATGGCTTAAGCCCCTCCACCAGCTACTATTTTACACCCCACTATAAACTTCCATCTTCCCCCCTCCACCATTTACCCTAGCTACCTTCTCTGGAAGTGTCTATACACAACATTTTTGAGAAACCATGTACAAATAAGAGGGGCTGTGAAAAATAAATTCACAGGTTGGCAGGTCATAATGTTTTTCAATAATTTTGTAGCATATATGATATATTTAACAAATGTTTTCTTTTCAATATTTGTGTCATAAATAATACTGTGATATTGCAACCACTTTTAATTATCACCATAAAGATTCTTAACATACCGTATTTTGCGCTCCATTAGGCGCACCGGACCATAGGACACTGTGAGGTTCTATGACAGCAGCTGTAGTTAGTGACAGCTGAGACAGGTGCTGCCGCCGCTCGATTTCATACAGGTGATCTGATTAGATCACTTGTATTAAACGAGCAGCGGCTCCCACTGTACATTTACCTCTGCTTGTCCAGGGCAGGGCTAAATGTACAAAAAACTACTCGCCCGGCGCCTGAAACGGCATGTTAGATAGGGATACCAAACAGAGCGCACCAACCAGACCTTGGAACAGTACGTCCGTTGTTTCTCAACTTTTTCACAAGATAACTGGGTATCCCTGCTTCCGCCAATTTGCCTTCTAGGATCCTGCACGGCTGCCTATCCTGCCTGCACACTACCTGTTGCTGACACCTGGTATCCTGATCCGGCACCCGTGCACCCCCTGCCTGACACACACTGTCTCCAACCCAGTGCTCATCAGACAGTGTTGCAAGGGAGGTCCTCCTCATCATCTCGGGCCCACACCGCGGACCTAACAGATTTGCTCCATTTGGGGGGGAAAAGTGCATCTTATGGAGCGAAAATACGGTATATAAACGTTTGTGTTGTCACAGCTAAAACTGTGCTGTCACTAGTTTTTGGGATCTCGTAGTCAATGTATGATTAAGTATTATGGCATCTCATTCAATTTTGTGACGTTATAGTATTAGGAATACATGTGTATATTAATGACTAAGTTAGTATTCTCAAGTCAGAAACAGTATGTGATATCAAAGTAACTTTTACAACATCACAGTATAAATCCTTCTGTCATGTACTATTCTGAGTTCATGATGCCATGTAGTGTCATCACAAAATTGTACCTCAATAATTTAATGCCGCACTATAAATGGTGATTTTGCAGTTAATGTTGGCACAGTCATGGTTATTTCATAGTATCTAAACATAGTGCATGTATGATGTCAATATAATGTACCGTAATACTTTATATTATGATGATATGAAAATAATACTGCAATATCAAAATCATATTTATGATATGTCAAAAATAATACTGCATTATCAAAATCATATTTATGATATGACAGTCTGTCATAAAACCATTGGTATCAAATAGTTGATCAACGGGGATTATTATGTTGAGTTAAAAAGAAATATGCATTGCAAAGTACAGAGTAACATAGAACCACAGTCATTTAAAAAAAAATGAAAATTCTCAAATTTTCTAAATGCGATATCCAAACATAATTCAAAAAAACCATGAGAGAAAATGCAGTTACTAGACAGGATATGAGAATGTATATGCAAAATACAAAAAAATCTCATAATTTAAATCTGAGTAAAAATTGAAAATATGTTTGCAAAAATTGGAATGCGTAAAAATAATTTGATTTTTACTGTTAGGCATTAGTTTTAACATAACGTTAGTTGGTGGATCCAAATTATGATAGCAATATTGCAAGTGAAAGAGAATGGATACAAATACCAAGATGTGTATAATAAACCATTCTGATTTATTAACATGGGTAAGAAAGTTTGTATAGACAGTGGATGAGTCCTTGGATACATAATATAACAGAAGGGAGTCCTCGGTTGCATACACATCAGAGTGCAAAGTTCTTAGATTCAATAGAACACAGCAGGAGTGAGTCCATTATTACGCTAGAACTCAACAGGAGTAAACTTAGTTGAGCGTTGGGATGCTGCTTCCATCACAAGCACACACTTTCCAGCTTGGATTTCTGTTCCAGCCGTTACATAGTTAGTCCGGTTCTTCTAACTGTTGAAATACCTGTCAACTTAGCTTATGCCAGTTTAATATACACACAACAAGAAGTTATATAACTAATATAAAATGGAGATTATATATAAAATGGCTGCATTTTAATGTAGCTGAAAGCTTATTTCCCTTCACTGTGCTATTTAAACTAAGTACTACCAAACAATTACATACAGCTGCTACATATAGCCTTTACAAGAAAATGCTGGTCACAGGGCACCCTTGAAAAAGTGCAATAATGATGAAGTGTGATGTGCCAGAGTATGGTGACATAATTAGAGTGGAGACTCTCTCAGCCTCGGCTGACTTTCCTACCTAGCGTAGTACTGCACCCAGAGTTTGGTGGGTGGACAAGCCACTGGAGAAGAAGGATATGCAGAGTTGTGTCTGAATGAATATTGTGATGATTTACACAGTGTTAATGATCAGTTGGGACATGTGAGTTATTAGTTCACTTTTAAATGTTATTAAACTTGAGGATTTTACACTATATGCAGTTTTATCTATTTAATACCATGCGGTCTGTGCATGCTGTAAATGGAGAGTTGTTAATAGTAGTATATCTATCTGGAGGAGTATGCAGTGCATATGTGAAATTGGTTACTTGGAGGAGTGTAGTCTGGTGTGGAAGCATTTATTGATGAGGATAATTCTTCAAGTGCATTTATCTTTAAATAATAGAAAGGTAAATAAATGAGTGTGTTACAAGCAAGTGGAGTTGGATTTTTTAAGAGACACATGTTATGAAAATACTTTTTATTTAGAGACTGTTTTCACCCAACTTTATTGTTTAATCACACAGCTTTTTTAAATTTGGATACAATTTGTTATCAATATATTGTTTGTAAATGTGTATTCTCTGTTAATATTTAATATTTAGTATTTTATCATGGTCTGTATCACTGCATGGGTAATTTCTGTTTATTGTAGTGTTTACAGTGTTTAAATGTAAATATTGTGACGCTTTTAAATGCCCAGATTATCAAGAACAACCATTGCATTGCAAATAATAGGTGAAGAAAGTTTATATAAAACTATAAATCATAAACTAGTTTCAAGGATAACTATTGTCACTTGAAGTATAGATACATTTCTGACTGAGCAGATGCTGAAAGCTAAAGACTGAGTTTAAAGATACCAAAGACCTTATGGTTAAAGGTAAATATTATGTTACCATTATACATCCCATTGCTCCTGGACATATAAAGACCAAAGCTGTTAATATCTGTAAAATCAAGACCACTCAATACAATTTAAAGCGGAACTCCAGGCAACCGACTAAATGCACAGATGAAATACAGTATTCCTATCAACATGTTTCTTGCAGTGCAGCAAATCAGATTGGCTCATTGTGCTGTTTCTCCCTAGCCTTCTCTAAGCTCTTCTGTTTTTTAGTTTACAGAAGACTGCAAGTAGATGATATCAATCAAATGCAGTTACCTAAACTGATTACATATACATTAATGACTAGGGATGAGCTCCAAACATGTAAGGAAGCTCCTTCCGGTGCTGCCCAATTCCCTGCCTTCAGATGAACATAAGCAAAGGAGCGGGATGCTGTGAAGTCATTCACTATATATGGCTGTATTTTGTCAATGACATTGACCTAATATGGCCATGTGGCCATATAAGGCCAGTGATGTCAGCATGTCAGAATCCCACCCCTTTGTCCATGTGCAGCTACAGGTTAATTGTTGCTTCCAGGTTCAGTCCAATCCTGAGCCCTAATAATGAAGTGGTAATGATTACAGAGCTGCATACATTTGTGACTGTTTGTATCTGCCTGGAGTTCAGTTTGAAAGCTGTGGGTGTTGGTGTATCTGACCTGTCAGTACATCTGTGTCTTCATGTAAGGAAAGTAAAAAGGCTGCAAAAAAGAGGGTGTGATGGCAGACTGTGCAGAGGGTATTACTCGGTAATACTTGAGAATGTGCTCTCTGAGTAAGTAGAGAAGATTTCAGGGAGATGGGAGTACATCCATGTAGGGTGTAAACATGAATGAATACAATAACCTCCAGTGTTTCTTTTTACATTTATTTTATTTAACTAGGTTTAGGAAGGATAGCTTTGTGTTCTGGAGGGGACATCTCACTGCTGGCATGGATACTTGGAAGTGTATATGTGTAAAAGACTTACCTGGCCACGCTCTGGGATCAGCCTCCAACCCCGCCTACTCCTGCGGCATCACGCTGCTCCTCCTCCCTCAACCCAGCTGTCTGGTTGCTCAGTGTCTAGGCCAGGGGTAGCAAACCTGCTGGCAGGTTCAGTGAGCTGAGGATCAAACTCTGATCATGAAGTCCTGGTGGCTGAGGGGTTACTGTGCACTTGCACTCAGCGAATGAGAAGGTGTGCCCAGATTGAACTGCAGATTCGATGGAACAGGTGGAGAGGTAGGCTGTGTGAAGGAAAATGTTCAGCTTCCATTACATTGCCTAGACCAGGGGTAGCAAACCTCAGGCCCTCCAGCTGTAGTAAAACTACAAATCCCATGATGCATCTCTCTTCGGGAGTCATGTCTGTGGCTGTGAGAATCTTGCAATGCCTCATGGGATTTGCAACTGTTGTTCATACCAGGTAAAGACTAAGTACCGTGCTACATGTGTTACAATATGCTGGGGTCAGGATAACCAGAAAAGGCCAATGTGCTGTATGTGGCATTCCACTGCACTGGAAGGACATTCTTACATCTGAATATAAAGTGGCATATAGCGTTTATACTATATAGGATAATTGTTGCAGAAGCAATGGCTCTTTAAAAGCAGTCTTTTTAATTCCTTTCCTCCTGTTAGGTGGTGTTCTTAGTTCTCATTGCACCTGTAATGATAAACTGTGAACTACTATTACCAACCTAGGCTCTTGTATGGCTGTACCTGCTAGTTATGCACTACTCACAGCAGCTTAACTTAGAAGCAATATGTTCTAAGAAATCTTTATAGTTTACCCTCAAACATAACACCAAAAGCAGAAAACATTAGGTATGCAGATGTATACAAACCAATTAAATTTACTTAACCCTGGGGTTTTCATCTATATGAAATATATGCGCACATTGGAAACATTTATGGCTATTTTTCTGGAGTTTAACGGTGGAAATTCACTTGAACAATAGGTGCAAGTCAGTTAGGCTAACACCCTTTATACACCTTTTATTTCTACTGTCTTATTAAATAAGATCCAATGCATTTTTTGTCAGCTTGAAAAGTGTTAAATGCTTTTGCAAAATGAAACAGACCACCTACACATAGCAGTGTGAGTGACAAGCTCTTGTTTGACTCATCCACATTCCTTGTCTATGGGATGGAACAATTTGTCACAACCGTTCTAAAAAGCAAAACAATAGAGTCTGTCATATAACAGACAATAGATGCCAGTTCTGCAAAGACGTTCAGACTCATCAGGAAAAAAAAAAGGAAGATCCTGTAGCACTGCAAGCATGAGACACAAAATGAACATGGACATTATCCAACAATGGATACAAAAAAAATCTGCAGTCTAATTGGAGTATTAGACAAATGTTCAGGATAGGTCAGCAGAAATATTTTAATCATGCCAGAAGTTTATCTGAAGTTTTTGTAGAAATCTGAGAAGAAAATCCTGCTTCACAGCAATTACATGAAATGAAATATGGCATACTTAGTCTATGTATTTTATTGCTCCAATCATCACGGTTTAATGTCTAACCCTTTCATGACCAAAGGTTATTGAAACCTAGATGCCTATGACAAATTTAGCAGCATCAGTATGCATTGGTTAACTAAACAAGAACTGTATAACTAATTTGCATTCCTAAATTTTTGTTTTTGTTGAAGATATAAGGTGTTTATTTGGCACACTGTTTCAATAAATACCCTGTTTATGGTTTTTATTGTAAGTCAATAATTGGGGGAAATGTTGATTTATTTGTTCATTACAGGTAATATTTTTTTTTACTTTTTTAATCGAATTGTATTTCTATTATTTTACACCCATATTGCATTGTGACAGCTGCAGTCTGCCGGCTTCAGCTGTCACTATGCCTGTCTTTGTGTGAGATGCAGTCAGCATAATTCGCTGTCAGCAAATCATGATTCAGACACGGGACTTTGAAGTAAATTAGCTCTTTTATTGGTACATGATTAAAGCTAGATAATTATAAAAAGCTTCACCTTAAAGTATTATTAAAGTCTTTTCTTTGGCATATATCTACTGCAAGTAAGCAGAAGATATATGCCCCAACATAAAAAAAGTTGGCAAATAACAACTAACTTACCTGTGTCAGCACTGCTTGCTCCTGGCTGCAGAAGTCCCAGTTCCTAAACGCTGTGAAGAAGGAAGTGTGGGTGGGCGCATGCGCAGTCCAGATCACCAGAGGGTAGAGGAGGTGAGCAACAATGAAACTCAATGGACACAGCTGGGAGCTTGCGTGCCGGACAAACCCCCTGGGACACAGAAGACAGAGGAGTCTGCGCTGGATCAAAGAGCTGGAGGGACTGTGGAAAACGAGTGGAACGAAGAAACAGTACGGATGAAGAAGCATCACATAAGGTAAGTCCTTACAGCAGCATTGGGGGGGATTTTCCTTTAATGTCCCTTTTTAAGGGATGGTTCGAACCAACAACTGGCTCTTTTTCAAGCGTGCAGCATAATGACACATCTCTCCTCCTCATAGTTTATACTCAATTTATAAGCAATACAACAATCAGCATTAGAAGGGGTATGCTTTCAACAGCCAATCAGATACATCTCCAAGATTCAGTGTTGAAGGAGAAATACACCACCAATAATAAAATGTGGCTGCTTCCTTCTCACCCTTGAAAACCTTTTCAACGCTGCTGCTTCTGGAGGACCTGATGGGAACTGATATGCCACAAAGCAGAAGTAGCCATCCACAACTTTGAAATTGGAACAGCATGTGTGTAGCAAATAAATAGGTCCACGGATCAGACTACACATCAATAAGTGTTTTACTACAAATGAAGGCTGGATTGGACTCTACCACTTACCACAACCCAATACCAACCCAAAAATAGATTCAGATCTAGTAAACAAAGGGAAGGTATGGCAGCTTATCAAAAGACAGTCTTCCCAAATGGTACTTAGTGTTCTTGGAATAGCTCTTATTGTTCGAAAATAAATAAAACAGAAACAAGACACATAGCAAAACAATATACGAAATATGAAAACCATAGAAAATCTAGCTTATGGTGTCCTGGTGATACTCTGTTCACCCTTTTTCTTAGTGAATCAGAAAGTATATGTGTTTTATAATCTGTAGCTGATTAAACAGTCATAAACAAATGATTTAAATGTTCCTATCAACTAAAAAGAGGAACATGCCCATTGTTTCTTGGATTTTATATGAAGGGGATATTTTGTTTTAAAATAGCAATGCTGTACTTATCTATTTCTGATATAAACCCCCAAATGGCTGTGTGTCAAATTCAATTGGATTGATTTACTAAAGGCGAATAGGCTGTTCACTTTGCAAGGGAATTTGTTTTTGCAAGGAAATGTTTCCTTTGCTTGGTGAATGTGGTGAAAATTCACTTTGCAAAGAATATCCAATCACATAAAAGTAAAATAAAACACAGTAGTTTTGCTCACACATGATTGAGTGATGGAAGTCAGCAGAGCTTCATCTCATTCACTAAGTTAAGGGAAATGCCTTTGCAAAGTGCAAATTCCCTTGCAAAGTGACAAGCCCATTTGCCTTTAGTAATTCAAACCATGAGCATACTGATGCACCTGACCAAAGCAGATTTTGACAAACACTATTAATTTCTAAAGTAATTTAAACATACTCATTTTAAATATCACAGCTAAACCAAAAATATTTTGTCATCTGTGAATGATGTGAAGCCTGAATATACAAGGCAATTTTCCAGTAAGTAGAAAGGCTGGTCATTGAGGCATTTCTATAAAGTCTATTTGGAAAAGTATGTATTAGACACAATAACCTGCCATGAGTGATGGGTGTAAATTAAAGGAGAGCGAGACAGCTGGCACATGCACAAGATCAATATTATTCTGCACTGTATTTGTTCTTGAATTATTCTTACTCGGGTTTGGATTTTCTTAATGGTTTGTCAAATACCTGAATGTATTACATACAGAAGAAAACGTTTGATGCTGCTGAATCCACCACCTCCAAAATGCCATCTGCTTATGAATTGGTGATGGACTGACAAAATGAATAATTGCAAAATAGTCTTTTGTACAATAAAGTGGATGTAACTCTTTGTAGCCCAGAACAAAATGAATATAGCCAACAACGGAAAAAAATACAGTAGAACATAAAGGTTAAAGCTTTAGAAGTGATCTTTATCTACCATATTAATTCCGTTGATGCACTGAAAACACCCACACACTCACTTTGGGCAGATTATATTTAAAATTTTGAAAGGCTTTTATTACAAAGCGGCCCCCCAGCAACAGGCAGGTATGAATTATTGTACAACACAATACACATCCTTGGCCCTACACTGCCTCAGTCTGACAGCCCTTGCATGGTGCTACTTTTTTATATATTGGCAGATATTTCTTACAAATTCTGAAGTCATTTCAAGTTGCAGCTGTTCCCTGTTAAGCCCTTTTAATGGATCGGTTAAATACTTCCCATTTGTGATATATATTTGGAGCAAGTGTAGTAACTGGTGTTGCCACCTTCTATTGGTAGTAACAACAGTCATGTGCTAAATTTTTAGGTCATGCCTAAAAAAGGTACTGAGACTACACCTAAAACTAATAATAACAGCATGAATGATCAAACTCTGAAATTCAAAAACTGTCTACTGATTGCCCAGACTAATTTCCCTTACCCAACAAGCTATACCCTATCTGTGCTCCTTACCCTTGTAACAATGCTCAGACTTTAGTGTCCAATCACCAGGCCTGTGCACTGTCAATTGGGAGTAGGCATCAGAGTCTACCCTGGGTGAACTGCAGTAAAAAAGGGAGGGGACATGGATAGGTTAGTGTACCTTGACTGGAAATGGAAGTGGGGGCTATCAACAGACACGTAACTTTACCCTAAATGGGTATAATGGCATTGCCTCTTCAAAGCTGAACTTCAGTCTAGTGATCTGTCTTTTCTCTAGCGCAGTTTAGAAATACACTGCTCAAAAAAATTAAAGGAACACTTTTTAATCAGAGTATAACATCAAGTCAATTAAACTCCTTGGATATTGATCAGGTCAATAAAGTAGCAGAGGGGGTTGTTAATTAGTTTTAGCTGCTTTGATGTTAATGAAATTAACAACAGGTGCACTAGATGGGCAACAATGAGATGACATCCAAAACAGGAATGATTTTACAGGTGGAGGCCACTGACATTTTTTCCCCTACTCATCTTTTCTGACTGTTTTTCACTAGTTTTGCATTTGGCTAGAGTCAGTGTCACTACTGGTAGCATGAGGCGATACCTGGACCCTGTAGAGGTTGCACAGGCATGCCAACTCCTCCAGGATGGCACATCAATACGTGCCATTGCCAGAAGGTTTGCTGTGTTTCCCAGCACAGTCTCAAGAGCGTGGAGGAAATTCCAGGACACAGGCAGTAACTCTAGTAGAGCTGGACAGGGCCGTAGAAGGAGCGAGCTGTAGCTCGCGGTATACTGAGCTTAGGGTAACGGAAGGACGCTAGTTTGTGTCCTCCCGTTACCCTAAGGAGAACTATGGGGAAAAACACTGACCCCATAGTTCTCCTTTAACCCATCAGCAGAGACTGGTATCTGCTCCTTTGTTCAAGGAGAAACAGGATGAGCACTGCCAGAGCCCTACAAAATGACCTCTAGCAGGCCACTGGTGTGAATGTCTCTGACCAAACAATCAGAAACAGACTTCATGATGGTAGCCTGAGCCCGACATCCTCTATTGTGCTCACTGCCCAGCACCATGGAGGTCGATTTGGCATTTGCCATTGAACAACAGAATTGGCAGGTCCGCCACTGGCGCCCTGTGCTTTTCACAGATCAGAGATGAGAGCAGGTTCAGCCTGAGCACATGTGACAGACGTGAAAAGGTCTGGAGAAGCTGTAGAGAACGTTATGCTGCCTGTAACATCGTTCAGCATGACCGGTTTGGTGGTGGGTCAGTGATGGTCTGGAGAGGCATATCCATGGAGGGACGCACAGACATCAGATCTCTACAGGGTAGACAATGGCACCCTGACTGCCATTAGGTATCGGGATGAAATCCTTGGACCCATTGTCAGACCCTACGCTAGTGCAGTGGGTCCTGGGTTCCTCCTGGTGTATGACAATGCCCGGCCTCACGTGGCGAGAGTATGCAGCCAGTTCCTTGAGGATGAAGGAATTGGTAACATTGAATGGCCCACACGCTCGCCTAACCTGAATCCAACAGAACACCTCTGGGACATTATGTGTCGGTCCATCTGACGCCGCCAGGTTGCACCTCAGTCTGTTCAGGAGCTCAGTGATGCCCTGGTCGAGATCTGGGAGGAGATACACCAGTACACCATCCCTCATCTCATTAGGAGCATTTCTCGATGTTGTCGGGCATCCATACAAGCACGTGGGGGCCATACACACTTTAATGAGTACCATTTTGAGCTGCTGCAATGAAATTTCAACACAATGCACCAGCCTGCTGCATCATTTATTCACTTTGATTTTTGGGGTGTCCTTGCATTCAGCCCTCTGTAGGTTGATCATTTTTAATTTCCATCAAACGATGTGGCGTCCTTTCATTCCTAACGCATTACCCAGTCCAGTATACAGTAGATATCCAGCATGATTTTTTTCCCCATTGAGATCTGATGTGTTTTCAAGTGTTCCTTTAATTTTTTTGAGCAGTGTATATCTAGGTCTCCTCAACAATTGTCTCCATTTATCATTGTGCTTCTTGTCAGTATATTTGCATGCAGTGCACTTGATTAACTCCTAGCACAGTCCCTTCCTCTCCCAGACTGAGTTCTACTGTACGAAGGATTACAAAAGGCTGATCCTTGCTTGTGGCATCAAACACATCCTCAGGTCTGTACTTGTGCAGTATAGTGAAAAAGGTCCTCCTTCACTGTCTATAGGAGCAGAGCTGCAGTTATGGTTCAAGAAGCCCCTGGAAAAGTGCCAAGGGACACTAGGCTTGTAGGCAGGGGCGGACCTACTGCCGATGCAGCTGGTGCGGCCGCACCTGGGCCTCAGCCTACAGGGGGGCCCAGTATCCATTCCAACACAGCCCTGGGGTAGAGATGGGGGGCCTGCCGGTGTCCAGCCGCCGGATACCATCGGATCGGTATCTCTGCTCCGGTAGTGCCCAATGATCACATTGGTATCTGGTAGCCGGCGACCCCCCTCATCTCTGCGCCGGGAGTGTCGGATGATCCAACACTCCCGGCGCAGAGATGAGGGGGCCCGCCGGATACTGTGGAGGGAGCCAAGAAAAAAAAAGCCGGCAGGCACTTTAGGGGGCAGCCCTGGGCCTCGGCCGTGAGGACCCAGCAAGCAGCCGTCTTCACACATGGGCGCGCTTTCTGAGATGGACACACACACACACTGGGGTGGTTTTATGCAGCCTCCCCCACCAGGAAACAGCCAGAAGAAGTGAAGGAAAGTTTATTAAATAAAATAATAATTTTTTGTAGCCCAACTGATGGACATGCTGTATAAAGTACTGCTGGTATTTGTAGTGCTATATAGCAGGTCCCATTCTGCATTGCAGCAATGTAGAATGGCACCCTCTATAGATGACTACAAATCTCAGCAGTACTTTATACAGCAATGCTATTTTTACAACTTTTTTTGTGGTTGCTGCTTGTAGGGCTTGTTTGTAAACAAGAAAGAATGTTATTTATATGGATTTATATGGTATGTTGAACGTCTGATTAATATTTTTGTAAATTAATACATTTTGCATTAAGAAGCAAACAAGAAGTGAAAGCTATCAGTGATATACCTATATTTTGCAGCAAATGGAGAACCTGTATTAAAATAAGAACATTTGCTCCGTTTGATGGCTAACTTAGTACAAGACTCTATTTTATGTAAGTGAAAGACAGGAAGAAGCCAGCAGTGGGTGTGTGTGTGGGAATAGCATTTCTCATGCTGGGGTTCTTAGATCATTATATTAGTGACAAAAGGGATTGAGTGGAGTACTGCACTAGAGCAATGTCTGGATGAAAAACAATGTCTGGATGAAAAAAGTGTTGGGCAGGTAGGCTCTGTTCCACATATGTATTTTACATTGCATTTAAAGGTTTACTTTTGAATTCTGACTGGAATGAACTTTAAAGAGACCCTTGGTCACTAAACCATTTATTTTAACATCAATCTTCCAATAAAACTATTTTCATTTAAAATATTTTATATTTTTTTTTTTAGTGTAAGACTTTCAAAGACCCTGAGATTGTTACTGGGTGCCACTATCTTAGATGGGATGTCAGTTTTCACTCAAGTGACATAGTAAATCTGTAAAAAATTCTGAATTGAGAAAGCTAGTTGGATGACCAGAGAAATGCCTTCAAGAAAAATACAGCAAGCGCAGTTGTCTTGTTTTATTTTTTTTTACAGATATACCATGACCTGGAAGAAAAGGGACGTAGTATTCCTCTTTGCTCCTCCCCTCCAGCTACATAAAAGGTAATGTAAAGAGGTGAGGGCAGTGGCAAACATGCTGGGCCAGCACAGGCAGTCATTATACACTCCTAGAAGGGGAGAGAGCTATGACATACAGGGAGGGAGTTGGCTCTATTAGGAAATTTGCTCTCTTGGAGTGGTCACATTTGCTGAGGCATATTTTTGAAGTATGTTTGTTAATTCATAATTTGTTTTCATTGTGTCCTATGTAAATGTTTATAGTCTAAAGTGATTAAGAACACAGTTGATGCATTACATGCAAATGTGATGACTTTTTTAAAATGTAATATTATATAAAATAGTATAAAATAATGAAACACCATGGCTAATCATAAATAAAGCTAAACTAATAAATGTGGGGAAATGCATGAACAGGCAGTCCAAAAGTATTTCCCACTGCCATGTGTGATAATAGTAGGACATATCTGGGAGGCTAATGAAGTGCTATCTGCACAGTCACCATTTACCCAGTGCTTTTAACCTGATTAAATGGAGGACATGGGAAAAACAAGTTTTAGGGGCTGGCACTGCTCATATAAATGGTGCCATAATAGTGTGGATAGAGCTGCAAGAGTGTGGGAAGGCTGTCAGAATAAATACTAGTCATTTATTACCCAGTTAATGTTGAAGGGAGCAAATAAAGGGTTTCATTATTTAGTAGAACATTTAGTTTAATTTTTGCTACTGTTTTATAATGTACAACAGGTTACATGTTATTAGTCAGCATACAATGGAAGGTTACCTTTACTCTTAGCTAGCATTTTGGCTCATTGTATAAAGAGACAGGTAGAGCGCTACTGACCTTAACACATGACTGGGTATTCACAAAGCTTCCTCCCTCTTCTGCTGCACCTCTTGTAAACTTTACAAAATAATAAGCCCTGTAATTAACTTGAGCTTAATCGAGCATCCAGGCAGCTCAGAACAAATTAAAATCTAATGAACTAATTAACAAGAATTAATTGTCCTAACAAGTTAGATCAATGTCTTATCGTAACTTACAGAGAAAGGGATTTGGAATGGTAAAAATATCTATTTTCAACAATATTTTGAAAGAATGTAAAAGACATGCAACAATACTATGTACTTGAAAATAATGAATGAGGGGTTTTCCTCATCGTGAGCTCACTTCCCGATCTACTGAGCCGACCTGTGGTAGTCTCATTGTCACAGGTCAGCTAGAACTATGAGGTGAGTGAAAAGTACTCCCCTCATAGTTCTCCTTTAAAGCATGCAGTTAGTGAATATTTCATTTATTTTCTTATGACATTTATGGTAATTAATTTGATTATGATTATTTTATATCAACTCTTCAATTGCTACTTTCTGAAAGCTTTGCAGTGAATGTAATTTTAGACGTGTTGCAAATTATACCGCCAAAATTCTGGAACAAATAAAAAATTGTGTTTTAAATGCGTAGTAGATAAGTATGAAAATATCTAAGGTTTATATGCTTTTAATGAAACCTATGCTAAAACTTTCCAATGCAAGTCTTACAACTGCTTGATGATCAGATTTTGATTCATCTATTTCATCTGAAAAAGTCTGAAGAAAACCCAAACATATGCAATTAGTCTATAAATATTAGTTCTGTGGAAACTGCTTAAAAAAGGATCTTTCAATGAGTGAAGTTAGTCAATTTTGGCAAGAGTAAAAAAAAAGTCCAAAAAACAACTTGAAAAACTTAAGTGAAAAAATATCATAAAGATTTTGTTGGGATCGGGCAGGTGTCGGCTTTGTTTTCTTTCAGCGAGTCGGCGCCTGCCGTCCATCATGATTGATGTGAATCTACATCGCTGGACGCTGTGATTGACCTTTGGATTACATCAATGGACACTTTTTGGGGTTTTTCTGGGAATAAAAGACTTTATTTACAGTTTGACTTTTTTTTTTATTTGGTGAATGAGTAGGGGTAACAACTACCCTTTATTCAGTCACTGGGTATTCAGATGAGTCCCCCTGCCCGCAGACCTCCACAACCACTGGGACAGGGTTGTGGGGAAGAGGCCCTAGCCTTCATCGACATTGGGACAAGGTGATTTGCTAGGGGGTACCCCCTGGCAAAGCACCCTCCCCATGTCAACGGCATGTGGTCTGGTATGGTGCGCACACTCGTCCCCTACCCTTTTGTGCTCTACCAGGCTGCTGCTTGGATCAAGGGTCTGGTATGGGATTTTAGGGGGCCTACACAAATTGTTTTTGGTTCTTGGTGATGGGATCCCCCCTAAAATTCCTACCAGACCTAAAGGGTAAACTTTTAACAGCATAAATTCATTTAGAATGACATTCGGGGAAAAACTTGGATGCTTTCGATATTGTCGTTATTGGAAAATTCAAATACGTTTGGATTTGTTTGTTTTTTCATTTGTAAATTCGGATGCATACGAATGACAGAATTTCTGAAAATTTGTCTGAATTTTAATTGGGAACAAAACGAAACGCACATGTCTACTTATCAATAAAGCTAGCAAACAGACCAGGACCCTGTTGTCAAACGGAGGATTGGTCTTGGTAATCTTACCAGATGAGGCAACCACTGCTAGAAAGACGATCAGGGTATGCAAATTAAGGCCAAGGTACTTAGACCTCATCCACAAGGCAACCAGGATTTGAAACTGGTTAAACCATTAAACGTTTTTAGGTGTGTAAAATGTTGAAATGGAGTAAAAAATTTACACATATTGTTGAAAACATTTTAAAATCCACCCCTACTGGTTTTTTTTTCTTTTAAAAACTATTATTTAAAATAAGTTAAAATAATAGTTTATAAAAGAAAAAAAAAACAATAGGGGTTCTCTTTACATTTTTTCATATTTAACCGTAATTGGTTATACCAAGTTCAAGTGGCAAAAATTATAAACAATATTACATTATTACTGGTAAAGTGCGAGAGCATATGCAACATCTCAGGCTTAACTCTACTATACTGTGTTGTAAATCGTATGCCTGAGGAATAGGAGTCAACCTTGGCCACCTTCTGGCAACTCTCCAGGCCCAGGCCAAAAAGGTAGATAGTTGATGTTAAGCCTGATGAAGGGACCCTGTATGTCGGTTGTATTCAACTGACGAACTGTTCAGTAAAATTAACATTTGGTGATCCTAAAAGCATTTTCCGTGTGCTGGTGACATTCTTCTCAACTAAACATATGTGATAGCGGCACCATCCACAGTAATTTCAGCACCCTTCCCTATCATTGGGATTTCTGGTAAGGAGATGCGACAAGCTCTTCTCTACAAAAAGGTGGCTAACCTCATGCCATCTTTGGCCAGGCAAGGTTGCATGGGGCATTAACCTGCTGACAACCTTTTGCCAGGAAAAAATTACTCCAGTACCTTACTTGGCACATGTTCTCAAACTGGTGGTGCAGTGGATCATCATAAAGTCCACGTGTCATGCCACAAGGGTTTATGGTCACTTTAAACAGTCATATCTGCCCAGAGTTCATCTGGAAGAAATGCAATGCAACATTAGCTGCCTGTCAACTGATTCATTTGTCACACCCCTATGTGTTGGAACTCAACATTGGCAATGCTGCGGAGGCTTCCCCAACAGTAACCTGCCATCAATTAGTACCTTTGCGATTATGGTATAAGGACTGGCTTTGGGAAGCTGGGATACATTTCACTACATCAATGGCTCATCATTCAGGAAGTGTGCAACTTTGTGGCACCTTTTGAAGAGGCAACCAAAATGGTGAGCAGCAATAAGGTGAAGATTAGTAATACAGTCTCTCTCATGTTCCTCTTGGAGCACACACTATCTGACCTGATAGAATGGGCACTGGAAGCAGAGCAACAGGAAGAATAGGAGGACTTGCTGCTGTCTCAGGGTTCACAGGATCCTTTGCCCGCTTCCTTCATCTCTATGAGGCAAAGGCAGAGGAGGAATACAAGGACTAAGTGCAAGTTTGGGGTACTGGAGGTAAAAGGGAGGTGGGTGTTTTACCTCTTCCAAACCCTGGGAGTTGCATGTGGGTGGGGGGAGATTGCGGAGGACAGTCTTTTCCACCAAGGACTCAGGGTGCTCTTCTGCAGGCAATTTGTGGCAAATGGAGTCTTTTATGCTTGTGTGGCTGTGGAAGGACCCCAGGGTTTGAGTGATCAAATAGAGGGACCATAGTGGTCACCCGATTTAGATCCTTGATACAAGGGAAACATTGCAGCTCTCCCCTCACTAAGCAGGTCATTTACAGGATTTATTTTATTTCTATGTCGCCCTTAAAGTCAAATTAAAAGCAAATTATTTTTCTTATTAAATGCTCCTCATTGCAATGCCCACCTCTGCAGGCCCCTTTGTTGAAAATAGCTTGCCTATTAGCCATGAAAAGTTAGCATCAAGGTTTGGTGCTGTCTTCTGCATTAAATTAGATGCAGCGATTCTCTAGATTTTTTTCTAGTGGGGTTACCCCCGCACTAGGTAGGGTTAAGTGCTAGTTTTTGTCTAGGGTCTAAAATGAAAAAGGATATACTCGCCCCATCCTCAATCCCGCCTGGCCGCTAGCACATCTATACACTCTATTAGACATAAAGAAGCTGAGGGACATTACACCTCCGAAGAAGGGGAGAGAGATGAGCAGTTGCCACCGCTAGACTGAGGATTGGCTGAGTTCATTTTTTTTTATTTTAGACCCTAGACCAAAATGAGCACTTGACCCTTGCAGTGCAGGGGGAGCCCAACTGCAAGGATTCATTTTTTTTAACTGCTCAGATTTCTTTAAAGTGTGAGTAAATCAAAATTCTTATTTGGTGTGTTGTTGCATGTAATAGTATGGTCTCTGCCTTGCTGCATAATCTTTCCCTTATCCATATCATCAGGTGTTAATCCTGTCATGTTACTGGACTTCCCTGTTCTGAGTGGCAACGGTATAGCAGCTGATCCTATGCATCCTCCATTGCCACTCCGTGTCCATGCTCTGCCAGATCCCAGGGAGGAAGCCATACACATCCTCCTTTCTGATCTGAAAGCTGCCCCTTGTGACTTTTGTGTTAACACACATGACTGCAACAACGCCATTCTGCTCTGCGTGACCACAGGAGAGCAAGATAGACTTCCTGTAGTGAAGAATGCTGGTAGTGTCAGAGGTTGGCTGCTTGCTCTGCACATCCATCTAACAGTGCAATATTGAGCAAGTGCCAGAATGTCACATGATGGCAGTATAGAAAGTAAAAATAAGGTATTTGACATTGCTATTGTAATGTGATCTACAGACACCAAATTAAAAAAACGATCCTGCACTTTAAGTGTTGTGCGTGTGTTTTTATTCTTTATTTCAAAGGATAGTCCATCCACTTGCACCGACTTTAAGTTACTATAGCAGTGCTGGGGCAAAAGGTTGCATAGTTTCAACAGAGTATATCTATGGGGATTTTGTGTGTTCAGGCATAAATACTGAGAGCTGCTACTGGGATATTTTGTAGGTAAATTAGGGTAACAGAGACATGAGGGTGATTGTATTTTAACACCCCCTAACTACAACATCTAACTTTAAACAATACAAAGCAAAAACAATGCCTTCCAATTTCTGCTGTCCTGAGCACAGATCTCCTGAGTCCAATAATAAATCTGGGCTTGAGTCCAGAACATGAATTTCTCTAACATTATGGACATACTTACAAGCTGTTAAGGTAAGGACTTTTCCAGATTCTCATTTGGAATCAGCAGGAATGCCTACATAACCCACCTAGCTGTCAATTCAATTAACATAAAAGATAATCCTATCTGGTCTCCTTAGTGCTTTTGCGTTAATCTGCAAACATGGATACATAAGTGACCCTACATAAATCAACTACTTCTGCCAACAAAAGTCTGCAACTTTTAAGGTAAAAAAGGTAATTCATGACATTCTGCTGTTGTTTCTATAATAAAGTAATAAACTATGCAATTACCAGAAGCTTAATAAAACATCAATCAAGTCGTTGGTAAAGAATATATGGAGTAATGAACTAATTAAGTGATACTCATTGTCCCAGCAACTCAGATCAATCCCTTATCTTAATTTAAGAAGCAGTGTGTGAAAAGAGCAAGGGGAGACCGTGAACGAAAATCTTAATTAAGTAAAGAAAGATTGTTGCCTCTTCTGTACTGCCAATGTCTGGCTTGCTCCAAAGACTCATGGGAAATAGTGAGTGCTTTTGGCTATATTAAGTTATTTTAAAGGATTATTACCCTATAGATTGTATAGCCATAATTACAGCAAGCAGTTCAAACTTGTTATTGTCTTTGGTAAACTCAGGGAATTGTATGATTTTCAAGCATTTATATTTGAAGCAAAGTGCTCAGACAAGAATAACAATGCTACTGTCTTATATATTTCATCATATTAATATGCCTCCTGTCATATTCAAGGAGAGGAGAATATAAAACATTGTAGAGTAAAAAGCAAAAACATGCAAACATATAGGAAACAAAGACTTACAATATGATCTTTGACATAGTCTATTTCCAGTAGATTTTAAATGTACTTTTAGGGCAGTAAAATAATAAACATTGTAAATTAGTCTTTTTAATCTATTCTGTTATTCACTTTTAAAGCATTCCTTGTGTCCTTTAGAGGGTCTAGCTATAGCAGCTGCTGATGCTCTATACTTTTGCCTGTAACCACTAGCCTCCATGTCTTTTTGTACAGTTTACACATGGCAACAAACAAAATGTAAACACTTTAGATTGACTATAACGCTGTTCACACATGTGCAAGTATAAAGAAACCTACCCACATTACCTAGACATTTCCATCTTTGTATTTGGCTTAGCAATGATGGGAAGTAGCCTTTGGGCCATTTTGACTAGGGCCAAGATGAGCGCAGCATATTTCTGTAAGTAGAAGAGTAGAAGAAGCAGGTCCATAGGGACTGCGTGTTCTGACATTTTTCCTCGTTGTTATGTAGGGTGGAGATAAGGTCTTCCATTTGCCAAATTTCAAAGTTTAGATGACAATGAATCCAATTAGCAGGTGTGCTGTTTTATTAACAATTTTACATCAAAATGGATGGAGTAAAGAGCACTGCCAAAATATATGTAGTAACATAGCCAGTTCGTGTTGACCAGGCCAGCAAATATCAAGGGCTTGTGGATAGATTTTATGAAGTCATGTAGGAACATACTATCAGTGAGATTAACAGTTTAAAACTCTGTTCTTGGAATCAGGTAGGAATGAATGAGGGATTTGTTAGTCAAGCTGTTCTGTCAATTTGCAATATTGAAAGTTTCAATTCATGTTCCCATATGCATATGTACAGAGGAACATATCTCTCTACAGCAGAGTTAAGCATTTTGTAGAGGTGTAATAGTAAATAGGGAGCTGCAGATTTAGGTCAACAGAGGTAATCATAGGGGTTAGAGGGTCTAGAGAGCTTGTCCCATACAGGGATAGCCCTAAGAATGTGCCTAAGGTCATACACAGTCCATAAGTCTGGTGGAGGGGAGGTCAATGATTATTGTTCCTCTGGGTTAACTAACCACCTCAGGCTAGAACATATAAAAGTATGTATTTTCCTGTGTCAATAATGTGTTTGTTTTACATTCCAGCTGGAAACTCTGGGTCTCCCAACACTAAAATACTTGGCAAGAAGTGTGGCGCTCTAGAATGATGAGAAAGGAGCAATGGGAGGCATGATAGTAGTAGTAGAGTGCAGCCTTGTTCAACTTGAACCCAATACTTAGACTTTGAGGAGGAACACTAGCTTAATACTCAAGACAAATGTAGAAGCACCCTATAGTATTGATCTATATTGAGGATGCCAATACCCCCCTGTTGCATTCCGGAAGAGTAAGAAGGGATGAACTTCCCAAATGTTGTATTGTTATCTCAGCACTCAACCAAGGCTCCTCATCTCTCCAGCTTATCGCAATACAATTTCATGGGTTAAATGGTGGATGCCCCAAACAGACAAAATGATCTGCTGGACTTACTAATAAGTAACACAGAGCTGATTGCAGATCTGGAAATTAGGGATAGTTTGAGTAACAATGATCATTGAGTTTGCAGTCAATTTCAGAAAAGAAAGACATGTTAGTATGACAAAATAGCTAAATTTAAGAAAGGCCAAGTTTATTAAACTGTGATCCTTACTGTATGATATTAAATGGGACCATATCATCTTTACAAAGAACACTGCAGACAAGTGGGAGCTTTTTAAGCACATATTACAAAACGACATTCACCAGTGAATTCCATTAACTAACTAATATAAAAAAAAAAACTGAGTGGTTAAAATCTAGTGTAGAAAAATATATAAATGAGAAAAAAATGGTTTAAAAAAAATTATAAGATGAAAGGGTCTTCATCAGCATATCAACACTACAAGGGATGCAACACAAAATGCAAACAGGACAGCTATGATAAAATAATTTTTTTTTTATTGCTACAGAAAGCAAAAGAAACCCAAAGAAATTCTGAACATATATCAATAGTAAAAAGTAAGGACAAAGCATGTAGGCCCCATAAAAGATGAACAGGGAAAGGTGGTTACAAGTGACAGGGAGAAGACCAGATGAAATAAATTAATTCTTCTCCACTTTTTACAGACACTAAGACAGGTTTAATAATCAAAGTAGAAATTCTAACAGCAATGTACAGAACCTACCTTGGCAGCTGCCAGAAATCTGGATTAAAAAGAGTCTTGAAAAAATGAAGAGCAAACAAATCCCCAGGACCAGATGGCTCTCACCCATGAGTCCTCAAAGAGATCAGCCATCATTCCTAATTTTTAAGAATACTTTAATGACACTAACCAAATGGCAGAAAACAAATGTGGTATGATGTTGAAAAAGGGATCCAGATTTACACCAGGTAACTACAGACCTATCAGCCTAGCATCAATAGTATGCAAAGCATTTGAGGGAATGGTAAGTCAATATATTTAAGAATTTGCGTGTGAATAAGTAAAAACAGGCATACATTTATGTAACTTATTAACATTCTATGAGGAATTAAGCAGTAATTTAGACAGAGTAGTTGATCTGGATTTTGCTAATGCATTTCATACTGTACCCCACAAATGCTTAATTTGCAAATTAAGGTCTATTGACATTAAAGAAATTGTACGTACATGGATAGAAAACTGGTTGCAGGAACAGATGCAAGTGGAGTACCCGAGAGTTCCTGGGATCAGTTCTGTTTATCTTGTTTTTAAGATAAAAATTTTTTAACAATTGCAATAAACGTATACATCTCATTGTTTGCGATTGATGCTAACCTATGTAGGGCTATTACTTCTAAACAGCATATGGAATCGCTACAAGACCTTGATAAAAATTGATTTTGGATAAAATTGGGTTGGGCAGCAATATGGCAGATGAGATACATTGGGAACTAAGGACATGCATGCAAAATATACTTTAGGAGGTGCTCCTCTGGGGAAAGTGGGGATGGAGTAAGATCTGGGGGTTCATTTATTTTTGTTATTAAATGTAAAAAGCACATAGGAGCTCTTGGATCTAGAGCAGTGGGACATAGAAGAGCTCTCCGCTTCTCTCTCCGAGAATGTATGGCATACTATATCTTGCACATTCAAATATCTATATACACTTATCGAGGTATTTAGTGGAGGGGTGATAGCAATGTAAGTGTAAAAGGATATAATTAGAACATATAAATAATGAAAGATTATGAAGAGAGGGGGAAACGAAGCTGGATAAAGCTTGGGTATGATATACATTGGAATTTTTTTTATGGATACAAGGCAAATGTATAATTGTTTGGAATAAAATACAAATAAATATTATTCAGAAAAAGATCTGGGGGGTCCTTACAGACCACAGACTGAGCAATAGCATGCAATTCTAAGCTGCAGCTAGCAAAGCGTGCTGGATACTATCCTGCATTATTCAAGAACTAAAAGCATTATTTTACTGATTAATAAAACATTGGCTCTGCCCCATCTTGAGTATGTGGTACAGTTTTGTCCACCAATCCTTAGGAATGATATCCCTGAACTAGAAATTTCAGAGAAGGGCAGCAAAATTAATAAAGGGGATGGAAGGCTTAATCTAACAAACGACGACTTGTTGCAGATCGACTACCTGTAGGAAACTTGTTCTCCGTAGAGAGGAGGTGCCTTGGAGGGGATATGATTGCAATATGTAAATTCGTCGATGGAGACTGCAGAATTGGCAATAAACTTTAATCTAAGGACTCTGCCGACACATGGTCATCATCAGAGAGAGACAGTATATATGTATACGGAAGTCCATAGGGCATGGTGAGGCCTTAAACATTGAGGGACGTTAATTTAATAGGAGCCATTGTAGAACACCCCTACTGCTGACAGTGCACTTGGGAGAAGGGGAGAGGTGGGGAGGAAAGGAAAGGAAAGATGGAAGGTGGTTTAGGATAGTATGTAGCGAGAAAAGAGCAGGAAAGGGGAAAAGCAGGAAAAGGGGTTGTTAGTTAACTACCCACCTTTAAACCTTCTCTATCAGACTAAAGGGGAATGCAAACAAAGGAGACGCTTGGGAAGGGGGAGGAAACAGGGAGATAAATGGGATCGGATAAAGATGAAGGAACTATTACGCAGGGATCAATTAATGAACTACTGGGTTGGACAGGGTGGCTAGATCCCCTGCCACTAATGCAAGATATTGACAATCCCAATTTTAACCCAGTGGGGACAGGAGAACCTTATGTGGGGTGTAGGTGTGAGAAGGAGATTAATGAAGCTGCACCACGTGGGACCCTAAGACAATAGAGACAAGTTCTTCCTAAAGATGTAGAGGAAATGGCTACTCAAACATACATAATGCCACCACCCCAGTCCCATAGCAAGTAGAATGGGGGGGGGGGCTAAGGGTTATGGTAGCTATAGTATAACCATCATCATAACAACATAATCGTGTTCCAACCAGAGATTGATGGGGTACAAAATCAAGGCATCCATAACAAACATCTAATGTAAATACCACTGGGCCTATTGAGTGGGATCAGAGAGCACGTTCAGCTTAGCAAAACCAGTCAGTCAGGCAGAAAAACATCACCCTGAACATCCAGGCCACTAACAACCACAACTGGGACAGGATGTATCTTCAACATATATTGTAACACATAAAAGTTAAATGAAAAACCAGCACTGCAGGCACTACAGATTATATTGTCCAGTGTTTTCCTGCTGGTGTCCTCTGGGAGAAGGTGGGCAGCTAAAATATTAAGTAAAACAAATAATTACAAGCATCTGGACACCCTGCCATACACACCTATATCCAGAGAACAGAAAGGAGTAGACACAGAGGGATCATAGCCAAAGCCATATGTTTTTAACAGGTGACTATGCCCACCGCTGGACCAGGATAACTCTAGACAACATAGACATATGTTACTATGTTGCATACACACTACCAACCTTCAGAGCAAGGACACTCTATGCCAGTTAGGGGCAGGGGCAAGAGGTGTAACAAGTATGTGTGTTGTGGCACACTCTAGGAGATGCGCCTGTTGTATGGAGTGGGAGGTTAAAGCTTCTATATATGACATTGTAATATGTCTCATACCCTAGCAATATCTTGGCAGAACCATCTGACACAAAGATAAGAGCACAAGTGTGCTCCACATACCAATACTGCAGTGTTGAGGAGATATGGCAAAGAAAGTAGAGCTGTACTCCCTCCAAAAAACATAGCAGGCATGTTGACACAAGGGAAATGCACATACTTCTACAACCTGTACCAGGTTGCAAATGCTCCACACATTATACATGGGTGACTGGAGGCATAGGATAGTTATAAAAGTACACAGTCCCAGAATTGTACTACTGTAGAAACTTCACAAAAGTATTTCCAGTAGGTGCAGGGGTGGTAATCTCCGAATGAGATCACAGTCTTCAGTAAATGTCCAGGGGGACAACAGAAGATAAAAAAGGTGGACCAGGGAACTGACTGCCTGCTGATGTTCTCTGCTCCACAAAGTCTTCAATTCAGCTCCAGTAACAAATAGGTAAGGGCAGCAGTTGCTCTAAATGAATGGAAGCCCCAAAGCTGCAACAGATGCTATGTGTCCAATGACTAGCAGGGCTATTCACAAAAGAGTGAAGAGTTTGGAGAAGGCAGGAGAAGTGAACAATCTAGGACAACATAGGTGATTCAGAAAAATTCTCCAATTCAGCTAATTTTCCAGTTCAGCTATGTTGTCCTAGATTGTTCACTTCTCCTGCCTTCTCCAAACTCTTCAACCTTTTGTGAATAACCCTGTATGTCTTGTGGACAAATTCAAATGTCCAGACAAATTATTGTAGTTACGTTATAAGTTAGAAGAGGGTAGGCTAAGGGCAAGCAGGATGAAGAAAAAAAACATATATACAGTATACTGTATATAAAGTATCGGTACTCGTACTCAGACCCAAAAAAGTGGTATCGGTGCATCCCTAATATATATAGATATATCTATATATGGATATAGATATATCTATATATAGATATATATAATCGCATATCCCTGCCCATGTGGGACCCCATTCAAATTATTATAAGTGGTTCAGGATTACTGGAGGAGTAGTAGATGTGACTGAGGTGACTGTTCTTCAGGGATAAACAGAAACAGGAACCATACCGCACTCCTTAACGGGATTCCCACTTGATGAGGATGGGTGCTCGAAATGACTGCGGATGGCACCGCCACGCATGAACAATAGAAAAATGTCACCAACAGCCAAAATATTGTACAGTCAGCATTGCATTAGTCAGAGTAGAATGCATTATGAAAATGGATACGCAGTATGCATCTTTACATCCTACAAATCCACATCTAAGTGTAAATGTCACAGAAAATAGGAAGACATATATTGTCTAGGCTACACAGACAGCATTTCAGTTTGAGTATGCCACATTTCAAGCCTGACACAATTAATGCATCTGTTAACTTCAAATATACACAATAAAGAATATTTTTAAAACTATAAAAAGGATGAAATATTGTGCACACTTTATAGGTATTATTTATACCATTTCTCAAAATCAAATTTCTATTTGGCATTGAAGCAACAAAATCAATAAAAATGCATTTTTTTAGGATAACAAAGGAAGTTCTAGTATAAACGTGCAGTATATGTAATATTTCATATATTCATATATTTAATTTGTTAGACCACATTAGTAATACCACATTTATGTTTGGAGGACCCCAGAAAAGGTAACCTTTTTATTCCTCAAAATCCAGTCGAAGTAATATGCGACACACAGCATACCATGTTTCTTGTAGACAGCATTAACTAAACCACATCCCCATTTACTTTTGGATTTTTTTGGATTCCGCTAGAAGTATTATGCCACACACAGAATACACAATAATTCCAAACTTTTTTATGTCCTAAATAACAATTGAACGAATTAGGGATGCACCGATACCGATACTAGTATCGATATCGGTGCCGATTCCGAGTATTTGGGCGAGTACTCCTACTCACCCAAATGCTCCGATGCCTAGCACGAGTACTTCTGGTATTAGAAAGCCGGGCAGCGCGTCATTACACGCTGCCCGGTTTCCCAATTGGCTGGGAAGCGTCACTGTGATGAGAGAGCATGGAGCCGACTTCCAGGCCAATCAGGAAGTCGGGCAGCGTGTAATGACGCACTGCCAGGCTTCTTGATTGGTCGGGAAGCTGGCCAATCAGGAAGCTGGCCTAGTGAGGTTACCTTACCTTAGTATGTCCAGCCTGTCACCCCCGGTGCCGTCTGGCCGGCCAATCAGGAAGCCGGGCGCCGTGTAATGACACAAAGCCCTGCTTTCTGATTTGCCGGGAAGCTGGCTTCATGCTCCCTCCTCATTTCATGAGGAGGGAGCATGGAGCTGGCCTCCCGGCCAATCAGAAAGCAGGGCATTGAGTCATTACACGGCCCCCGGCTTCCTGATTGGCCGGCCAGACAGATTTGGCTGGGTACTGGAGGAAGGCCGCGTTCTGGCTGGAGAGGCCCCAGGGGTGACAGGCTGGACATACCAAGGTAAGAGGGGACAGACTTTCTTGTTAATCGGGAAGCCGGGTGGCGAGTCTTTACACGCTGCCCGGCTTCCCGGTTAATCAGGAAGCCAGGTGGCGAATCATTGCACGCCACCTGGTTTCCTGAGTGAGACTTCCGTTACTCGGTAATTGGTGTCAGCGAGTACTGAAAAAAAATTATCGGTAATCGTACTCGGTACCAAAATACCGGTATCGGTGCATCCCTAGAACGAATATTGTACACATTCTGTGAGTGTAATTTTAATACATTTCCGGAGGGCACATGTGATAAAGATAGAGCTGTAGAAAGCAGCACAAGATGGTAGTGCTGGGAGGCCTGCAGCAGTGATAGGAGAGGTAATAGTTTAGTGGCAGGTCAGCAGCAGTGGCAGAAGATGGTCATGGTGACAGGAGGTAATGGCGAAAGACCAGCAGTGGTGGTAGATGGTCATGGTGACAGGAGATGGTAATGGTGGAAGGACAGCAACGGTAGTAAAAGATGGTAATGCCTTATGGAAAATAGTGTTTTGGGGGCTACATTCAAAGAAAAAATTTATTAATCAGCATTAGCTGCAGAGGTTTGGTACTCTTCACTGATCCATTAATGTGAGCTCATCAAGGTGAGCCAGTCAACTGTCGTGGGGGACAGGTCGACACTGGGCAGCCCAGCAGCTCAATTACATACTGAGCAAGCTCAGGGCAGTGGTCCATTCTCTTCACCCAAGTCAAGCGTGTCTACAACTACTCTAAACCGCATATATGCAGCGATCATATGGGTTATATGCCAAGTATGACTGCTGCCAGCAGCCTGGCTTCATTTTTCTTTGACCGCCCTGAGGACCTGAAGCATGTTGGCCATTAAAGGGGATCCTGCCACTCTCTGGAAATGTAATTTAGGAAGTTCCTGTGCAGCACCTATTTCAGATGGCTAATTTTTTTGCTCCCTATGTGTTAACTGGATGGGGTCTGGAATTTTTCCTTTGTAACGTGAATCTGGGGGGCCTTGCACAGGCACTGCAGCATCATTAAGCCCATCTGCCACAAATTTCCACGGGCAAATAAACCCAAATCTTGATGTCGCTGAGGCCAACAGTGTCCTCAACCATCTCACCCTACCCTTGTACACCTCTCAGAGATTAGGAAGGGTGAAATGCACCCATGGAAGCCTGCCCCATGCTCTCCTCCTCACCACCAAAACCCCATACCTCCTCCCTGTGGTCCTCCTGTGACTGCCTCACAGGAAATGGTTTAGGATAAAGTGGAACCTGAGACACCAGGTCCTCCAATTCCACCTGCAGCTGTGCCTCCAGTCTATTACAACAAAGTGTTTGCTCCAGCAGAGACACAAGAGGGATTGTGTTGCTAATCCCAGTCTTGCCTCAGCTCACCAGTCTGGTCACCTCTTTCAATGGTGACAACACAGTACTTGCATCCTAAAAAAGGAGCCACTGACGTGGTGAAAGCAAAAACCAGATCACCACAGCCAAAATTTGTGGAAAGAGACTTTCCACAAATCCACTAGCTAAAATGGGAGCTGCTTAAACCAGCAATTTTAACGAACTGGCTTTGAAATGCTGGCACTGGGGCTGCTCTAATTTTATTTATTTATAAAATAAAATGCTAGGAACTGGGGAAAGGACACCTGCCTGGTCAGGGATACAGCTGAATGGGGTTATGAGAGCATAGATAGCAAGTCTTCTCCTGGCCCAACTAAGCATAGCCCCATGCTGACTCTCTTCCCTGCTTGATGTGCTGCAAGCTATGCTTCTCAATCCCCTTTGGGTACTGGGCAGGAAGGAAATAAAAGCGCTGGACCCACAAGGTTTATCCTATAATGAAGCTGGCCAATTATCATGTGAAAGAATCGGTATAGGTGATCTGACTACCAAACAGGCAGCTTCTAGAGGATCTCCACTGCCTCCTTGGTTTGTGGTTTCAAATTGCAGGATTGTGAAATAAAGTGCCACACTCTGCTTAATAGTCCAGGTATATCTTTATTCAATGTAGGTTTGAGGTGACAATATAGAGAGACAGCCAACTTGTTTTGGGAGCTCATACAAATATCTCTTTCATCAGGGTTTTCAGATCCATAGGATCAGATCTAATGGCGTTGCTGATGTTGTACCCCTCCCTCACTTTTCTCCTCTACAGTCTTGGGCACCCAGATACTGTCTGCCCCACCATTTTCCCCACCCTCCTTATTGCTTTAGTCCACTTGGCAGTACATCACTGGCAATTGTTTCCCAATTGGTCCCATTCACTTGCTGATCAGAGGTTTGTACTGATATAGTGTATAAGTAGAATAAGTAGTATGTGGATTTGTAGTTGGGGGGCATTAGGATGTCGTTTGCTGAAATTGCAGTTGCCTTTTAAATGCATTCCTGGAAATATAGCAAAGAATATACATAACATAAACACCAATGTTATATCTAATTATACAGGTATTGTAATTGTGTGCTGTTAAATATAACAAGTTACACAGTTTCTCTGGACAATGTTAACAATGGTTAAATAATTCTTAGCATCATGTTGTAAACTGATTGGAGGACATCCTGCTGGCTATAATTAATATATTAAATTGCTTAACAGTTAATGACTCACTATTTACTTAGAACACCTATGAGATGTGACAAGTAATTTGTCAGAAACCTAGAACATTGCTCTAATTTGTATGGTCAATAAGTGGAAATCCCACACGACGTCCACCTATAATGAACATTAAGTAGAAGACAGGACCAGAGACCTTGAATCGAACTCTGAGGTACAGAGACCTGTCTTTGGTAATTCATCAGATGCATTACTGTGCCAGAACCCCAGAAGCAAGAAGATTCCTTTTTTTCAAGCACAATCAAAAGTATATTAATTTGGTTATTATACTATATTGTGCTGTGCATTACACTGAATGTATGATGTATTTTACAACATTATTGTAAATTATTTAAAAATTATATTTATAATGAAGCATGAGCATCTGGCAATGCAACAATTAAACTGTCTGCCTTCTTTGATTGGTTAATGATTCTCAAACATATTTTTCAGACTACATCAGAAATGCATATGTGTATAAGTGAGTATATGTGTAAAGTGCAAGTACCTGGTCTTCAAAAGCAGCCATGTTAAACCTGAGGAGCGCCAATGAGAAAGGTTAACCCTTTAAAGAAGGAAGGTTAAACAAACCTTAATTCTTGAACCTAGTTTGCTACTTTGGAATGTGTAAGTGAAACGGTACATATATTTAGAGCCACTTAGGCTCACATTTATAAAGAGTTTGCACAGCATATAGCTGAGCAAACACTATTCGCACAGCATTACTGCCACTAGATGAAGTTGAGAATAGATATTCCTATGCTCCTCGGCTCCATCTAGTGGCAATAATGCCATACGAACAGCATTCACCCAGCTATACCCTGGATAAACCCTTTATAAAACAGATAATGAGGTCACCAGCACATTAAGGTCCACTTGATTGATCCATCTTTTATTGACGTTTAGATAAACATGGTGTCACAAGAAAATGCAACATTTTGGAACCACATGCAGTCCCTTCATCAGGCAAAACATTATGCTGCCTGATGAAAGGCGACATGTGCTTTTTTTTCTGCTTGCGCGCGCCCCCGGGCGGAAAAACACCATCCACTGCAAACAGCCATTACCGGCTGTTTCACATACAAGCGATCGGCGGCTTTATAGCCATCCGATCGATTGTATGTGCTGCCTGCGCACACCCCCTCCTGAAATGCCGCTGTTCCGCCACCCCCCCCTTCTGCACCCTCACCTTCAATCCCGGGATCCACTGCCCCATCTGCGGCCCAGGACTGGCTCAGTAGGGTGTCAGGAGGAAGATTGGAGGGAGCTTCTTCCTCCTTGCTGATCTCCCTCTGATGACTGAATGCGGAAGTGATTTGTAATACATTACTTACACATTCACCTGTCATTCCTCTGGCTGCTATAGCCAGAGAGAAGATGCTGATATCCATGTAAGATGTATCCATCTTACATGGATATAAATATCCATGTAAGACTAATTCTCTTAAAGAAGCTCTTGAAAAACACAAAAATTGTGCTTTCATGTCACATATGGCCATCTTAGATGTATTCAAAAACGTGTTTCACCTCTTGTATTATTTTGCTTCTGAACCAAATCAAATCTAAGCAAATACAGATTGCAATCTTTTGTTTGCTGCAAGATCTTGTCTGCCGCTTGTACTTGTTGCTCCTCCAAGGAACATCTGAAAACACACAAGTTTCATTGCTTTGCAGCGCAACATCAGCCCCTTATGTGCTGACAATATAAATGCAAAACCATCAGGTGCTTAAAAACCCCTAGCCAATTTCTGCAGGTTCTTTCATTGTATTCTAAGCTATTTCTTCCTAATGTGCTTCTATTGTCCTAAACTTCTATGGCACAGCTGTCTATATGCTTCCAATTTCCTCTGTGGGAACACTGCAGTTGCAGGGGGTTTCTATTCATATCAAGTGAGGCCTCTTACAAGAACATTTCTCCTGTGGCTTCAGTTACTGAAGTTGATGTAAAGTGTTTATGCAAATTTTTTTACATTTTTTATTATGTTTAGAACTAAATGTTAAAACAAATGTATGTACATTTGGCATATTGCATATTCATTTTTAATATGGACCACTTTCAGCAATCAGGTGAATTATTTACACTTATGTTAGGTAATTTTACTTCTATGCTGTAAATAGCCACACACACATCTGAAGGAGTCAGAGAAGGTACCTCTACGCACACTTTGCCCCGTCTCTAGCTTGTATGAAGCCATATGGATTTTTGGAAGCAGTGAGTCAATCGAGCAGCCAACACTGAGATTTTGTAATAGATAGCCTAGTATGTTCTGTATCCATAATATAATCAAATCACCCTGTATTCAAGTAATTTGTGTAAAATAAATTTTTTAACAATGCAATAAAACATCAATTTATAAACTTGGAAGCATTTAAAGACAAAAAAGGCTATGGCCTACCTAAGGAGGTGCAGAAGGTTTAACTATTTGTGGGCTCACAACATCAGAGGGCCTCCCTACATTTTGTAAACTATGTTCTCACATCTAATTCTGTTCCCAATAAAACACCACTTCCTCATACCCCTTTTTCCCTTTAATTTGAGCATATAGTTGCATAGCTTGGGAATATCCCTCAATCGAGATTGTCACTCATTTGGAACCAAATCTCCCGTCCTTCATTACTTCTCAAATATAATTTGGCTCATTTCTCTCATGACAGGAGGAGGGCCCTGTTAATATTTTGCACAAGAGTCCTGAGGCTTTTAGTAATGTTCTGCACATGCTGTTAACCCAGCCATGTACATGTGTTATCACATTTTACATGCTGGTTCCAAGCCCAAGTAAATGGTAGGACCCCCAGGCCAAAAGGTACCCAACAAGCTACTGGGAAAGAGCAAGGACCTGCAATGAGTAGTCAACCCTTTAATGATGTACCTGGGGCAAATCCAGTAGGAATCCCAGCTGCTGATGCAGCCAACAATTAAAGCAAGGGTCTGTGCTGTAAAGAGTCACATTGAATAGCTGCATGGAATGTCCGGGGAATGAGTCAGGGTCAAGTGGATATTGTCAAGCAGGAGATGGTCAGGTTAAAAATGTACCTCTTTGGTGTCAGTGAGCTACATTGGACAGCCAACAAATATTTCCAGTCTGAGGAAATTGCTATCTGTTATTCAGAATACAGCATCAGGTAAAAAAAAATGGAGTAGTTTTTTGGTTTTGGTTTTAAATTCATGAAGATTTGGCTAAACTGAATAAACGTTGCTTATGCACCTGGACTTCTCTAAATGAATTACATAGCAATCAGATTGACTATGTCCTTTGCAATCATCAATGGACCAATTCAATCCTCACTCCGAAAACATTTCTGGGCACTGACTGTGTTTTAGATCATGAATTACTTGTGGTTAAGATCAGAACCAAACTCTGCAAGCTCAAAAAGCCCCGCAAAGTGGTTCAATGTCACCAATAAATACACTGATGAGAAGATGCCAGATGAGCTGTAGTAGGAAATTCAATTGACCATAGTTGAAACAGCAGTAAAACACACACTATACAAAACGTCAGAGAAAAGATGTATGTGGCTCGGTGAAACTATCAGAAGAGCAAAGAAAAGCAACCAATGCAGAAGGTAATCAGGAGGATGCAAGAAAATTAAAGGATTTCCAAAGGGCAGTGAGGAAAAATTATGAAGTTAACTGGATTCAGCAAAGAAAGCAACTAGAAGAGGACTGCATGAAGGGCCACACCAGGAATGTGGTTTGATAACCATTTACTGCTTGCAAAGCCATCATCAAAAACAAGTAAGGGAAAGAACTGTATGACCAACAGGATGTCAAGAACAGAGGGTGAAAATATACAGAAGAGATGTATGCCACAAACAACAAGACCCAGTCCTCTCAGGAATTAAATCGGCTGTGACGAAATGCACTGAGCGGGCTCAGGGATATCAGCATGTATGGAGATTATGCTCTTTGCTCTTAGAGAGACCAGAAGAGGAGGAGGAGTTGGGTTCATTAGCTAGCACTTGTATAACACCAGAAGTACTGTAAGTGTTTTGACCTGTTTTTTTTTATAAAAAGAAAAGTTTGAACACAAAGGAGAATCTTCTGTTTTTTCTTTGAATTACCCTTTCACTACCACTGATGTAAGGCTTGCGTCGGCAGGAGTATGGGCTTTCAAACACACTCCTGGCTGATGTATTTCATAGTTCAGATGCCATACATGCTTAGAAGTCCTAAGGTGTCCCAGCTGCATGTGGTCCTTGCATCCGGACTCCCGCTGCTATATTATTGGATCGAGCATGTAACAAACTATGAGAGAAAACAAGGAATCCCAGCACTTGGATCAGAGTTAGATCATACCATATATCAGTATAAATAGTGGATGGAGCATTCACATGGCACGGGTGCTTTGATATTTCTGGCACCTCAGGGCGCATGGTTAGACGAACTTTGCTGTTTGTTTATTGATATGCAAAGACTCTCCACGTCTAATCTACAGATTGAAACATTGTAACAAACGGTGATCTTTCATGTTTCACAGTGTACACCACTGTAGAAAAAAAATTACTATACTGCAATGACTTTTTGACACACAAGCTTCAGTGAATTGTTACTGAGAAATCTGATGCAACAGTGGATGTTACAATTTGCTGGCCTTGTTACAAATGATATACAAGATTCAGTGAAGTGTTATTATGATGTTTGGTGCGTCAACCTGTTGGATATTACAAGTTGCTGGGCTTGTTAGATTGAAGGAAGTCTTCGAAATGCTTATGATGGTTACAAATCCAATAGTTATCTATCAGTGTGGAACTGGTTCCAATTAACTCTTTGATCTCGGGATTGTTTCCATGGGATCACTGGCTGGCTTTCAACGTTTTAGGGTGTGGTTTAGTGGGTATTTATTATGTATTGTATTGGTGGTAGTTGTGTATATACAATATTATTTAGAAAAAAAATGTTTTTGCAATCAATATTTTGTCATGTTTACTTTGCCACAAGAAGGTTTCTGCTGTTGTCTCACACATGGGAATGCCTCTTATAGTTCATAGTTCAAGATCATTCAACAACATCTGGCACTAACCATCGAAAGGGAATTACAAGATGTTCTGTGTGGAATCCTAGACAAATGTCATAATGTTCAAAAGAACATCTACATATGCTTCAGTGACTACAAGAAAGCTTTTGACTGTATCAATCAAGGCTACAAGAGCTGGGTGCCAACACATCTAGTCAAGTTGATACAGTTGCTGTACACAAACCAAGAACACAATATGGGGATACTGATTGGTTCAAGATAGAGTAGGGAGTACAGCAAGGTTGCATTTTTCCCCTTTCTTGTTCAAATTGTATGCTGAAATGATCAATAAAGCTGGGTTTTAAAGAGGAAAGAACATTAATAATCTTCACTACACTGATGACACAGCCCTCAGAAATCAAAAAAGACCTGATAAATCTGAGCAAAAGGATTTTAACAAGAGAGCAAGAAGTTTGGCCTCTTCTTCAAAAAATCAAAAAGACCAAGATCATTACCAGTACAAAAAATAAATATGTCAAAATAGCAAATGAAGGTCAAGATCAAGGTGGAGATTGTAGTTCAGAAATAAAGCAAATTTATAACACACAGGAATGATAACCATGAACCAAACATGGAAAAACAGGGATGTTAGCCTGCAACCAAATGAAGATTAGTGCTATTGTGTTCCTCATAACTGCCTGCAGTTGTGAACACTGGACCATGAAAAAAACTAGATAGTAGGAAAATCAATGAGCTTTAACTATGGTGCTGGAGAAGGTTCTGCGTTGTCCATGCACAATGAAGATAGCGAACATGTTTATTTTTGGCGAAGATCCATAAGAAGTAATTGTTCCACGGTTGATTTCATACTAAGGTTCATCCCTTACACACTTTGTAAGAGAAAAGGTCCCTTTATTTCTTGTAATTAGGTTTGATAAATATGGACACAGTGGAGAGACACTTTTAGCCAAAGTATTGTATGTGTATTATAATATTAATTGCAATTGCTGTATGTGGGCAATAATCATGAAATGTAAAAAAAAACATATGTATATAAAAAAAAAAGCCTGCTTGGAACCTGACATTTATAGGGAAAGGATTGACACATAAGAGAACTCCCTTGTGTGGCCCTTTTAGGCCGCCTGACCACAGTTCAAAGGCCAGGAAGTGCATGATTAGTAATTGGTTGCCATAACAGTAAATAGCCATTTTTCTAAACTGCGAATGACTTGAGTTTAGTTTGAATTTAAAGTGACATTAAAGCTAAAATCTCTGCCCCCTACTCTGCCCACTGTTTTAAGGACTTACCTTATGTGATGCCTCTTGATCTGAACAGCTTCTTCCTTTCACTCATTTTCCAAAATCCTTCCAGCACTGGTGCCGGTCTCTGATCCAGCGCAGACTACTTGGTTCCCACGGTGTCTGTCCGAAGTGCGCGCTCCCAGATACATCCATTCAGCTTCTGTGCTGCTTTTCTCCTATCCCATCCGATGCTCTTGACTGCGCATGTGCCTGCCCACACTTCCTCCTTCACACTGTTGGGGAGTCTGGACTTCTGCAACATGAGCGAGCGGCGCTGACACAGGTGAGTTTGTTGGTATTTGCCAACTTTAAAAAAATGTTTTTTTAATGTTGGGGCATATGTCTACTGCTTATTAGCAGTAGATATATGCCAACATTTTCTTTTACTTTAAAGTCAACCTGAACCTCAACTCAACAGTGGAATTAAACAAAGTTATATTTCTCTACCTATACTCAGTTTTTAAATATATAGTGCAACTATTTCATTTTCAGTCATATAATGCAGATGAGACACATTTAACAAAGGAAAGCAATGTTGTCAGCACACCTTCTGCTTCAAAATTCATCTTTATTGATGTCTATTCAGCATATTAAAAGAAAATGCAACTTTTCAGAGCCTGAAGGGTCCGTTCCTCAGGCAAAGTGAAAGAAGGGGCCCTTCGAGGTTCCATAACATTGCAATTATGAAATGCTGAAGGGATTACTTCCCTATTGATTACCGTGGTGCCACCACTTGTTTCAGCGCCTGAACTCAGGTGTATACCGGTATGGTGTGCAATGGGAATATATTTATGATGATATTTTGCAAAGGGATACAATAGCTGTAATGTGTAGGGTAAGGCATTTAGGTATTATGTAACAACGTCTTTTTATGCCACACCCATATTTTTCTGACACACACACACACCAATTCTCAGAATGTACAAAGTGCACTGCATTTCTTCATTACTGAGGCTGCCCTAGACTTTCATGGGTTGTTCCAAATACTAGCAACACCCCTAGTTAAACCCGCCTATGATCAAAAAAGATAACAATATGTTTGAAGCACAGCTGATTAATCTAATGTTTACGGGTTCTTAAACCACCATTATATTTTTTTAAACCGTTTTTTAAAATGGATATATCTCCACAGGACTAACTGTGGGCAATGGAAGCAAAGCAAAGCCTTTATATAATAGATGTTATACAGCTAGAACCGTATGTGACAATTCTATGACAATATCCATGTAGCTGTTGCAGACAAAGGTACACTTCCCCACAGCTGGCAACAACAGTGACACTTACACAGAAAATATTCTCTAAGAGGCAGTAGGCGTGATTGCAGAAGCAATTACTGGCATGCTTTAGAAACTGGAGAATGTTGTACAAAGGTTACAGCAGCACAGTCTACATGCAAAGAGCGACTTTCAAAATGTGTCAAAACTGAGTAAGACAGGGTCAAGTTGTGTGAGGTGTGAGGATTGCTAGCTTTGAAGTGAGATGTAGAGTAAAATGATCCTAAAATTGCCTAGTAGGACAAAAAAGATGGACAGCTCCACTTGGAAAAAAAAATATATATATATTGAAGACATGAAATAGCAAGGTTACTATGTGCTTTTTTCCTTTAAAATGACTTGCATGTTTTTTTAAAATATTATATTCTGTTCTATACATCATACAGATGCGCCACTTTACAGACAGTTCAAGAACCACCCCCGCGCGGCACGATATTTAAAGGAATTTCTCATTGTTATTGTTTTACATTAAGCAATATTAAAATCACTGCTCCTTTTAAAAATGGTATTTTTTTAAAAGTGTTTTTAGAATTGATACATGTCCCCCAGGGCAGTACCCGAATCCTCCTGCATACCCTTTTTTGGCCAATAACTTGCATATAAGGTTTCAAAATGGGGACATTTGATTTTCAGAGTTCTGGTCCCAGAGACTTTCATTGAGTTTGAGGTTCAAGTTTAAACTTTTTTTATGTTCTAAAGTTCAAACTCGAACCGAAAACGGGGGTGTTCTGCTCATTACTAGTGCCTATAATACTCTGCTGGTGGGTTTAATCCCTGGGGGCAGGCATCTCCAGTACTGCAATATCTGCAGGCATTCAGAACACAGAGAACATGCGGCTACACCAAACTCTATAATGGCCATCTTACATGAACAAAGTTTAAAGTATATTGAAAGCTTTTTATTTTTTTATTTTGGATAGACTAGGGAATGGTTAAAGCCCCTGTCAGTTTTGTTTTCTCATATGTGCGCCATTTGCGAGACTTCCTCACTTCCTGGTCTGTACAAACAAGTAAGTAAGGGGAAATCTCTCCAAAGAGAGACAATTCCCTTTTTAGACAGTTGTCACTAGAACAAGTGTCTTAATGGGAAAATGTCCTTTCTATTCCTATACTGGTGACAACAACATTTTTGGATTCCTAAACACATTTTCTTAAAGTGACAGTGTTCCACAGAACACAGTTAGGGAAATGTATCAAAACTGGAGCAGACAGAATCTGGAGAGGTTCCACATAGTAACCAATCAGCTTCTATCTTTCATTTTCAAAGCTTAGGAGAGAAGTTGATTGGTTACTATGGACAACTGTTTCAGATTCTTTCTGCTCCCCTTTTGATAATTTCCCCTCAGTGAATCTTCCCAGCAGGGACACAGGCAGCAACAAATCATCACAGGGATTTTAACTATATTCAAAAATATATTTTAATACAGTAAATACACTTTAAGCCTAAACTTGAACAGATAATATAGTAACATTATACACTGATATGTTTTAGTGGCAGCTAGGGCTTACTACATGCAGAGTCATTACCTGCATTAGTGTGATCTCGGGCCTGCTAGCTGCATGCATGACTTCATGTTAAGAGTCACACACACAGCCTTAAAGAAGATACTGGCCACCAACAGGTAGTGCGGCTACAGCTCAGGACTAAGGGATGGTCTCCTAGGCTCCACCTCGACTTTGATGTGTCATATGACACAGCTGAGAAAAGGCCCGGGAGGAAAGACATCCTCCAGCTTTCTGCCTTGATGTATTTGAGGTCTAGGGAGCCTTATAAGAAAGAGCACTCTGCTGAGGATAGGAGGTGTTGTGTTTGTGTGTGTGTGGGGTTCTTTTTGTTCATGATATTGACTCTGACTGGCTCGTGGGAGCCAAGTACACCATCAGTGTTATTGGTATTGTGAACAGTTGGGGGCCAGGTACACTATCAGAGTTACTTGAATGGTAGATAGGTGGGAGCCAGGTGCACTGTCAGTGTTAATGGAATGGTGGTAGCCAGATACACTGTCAATGGAATGATGGATAGGTAGGAGCCAGGTGCACTGTCGGTGCCAATGGAATGCTGGATAGGTGGTTGCCAGATGGACTGTCAGTGTCAGGAGGTCCAGAGTGTACAGAATGGATCCCACCTAACCACCATTCTGTAGACTCCAGACCTATCATTTAAACCCCTTCTACTTTTTTTTAGCACAACTAGCACACACCTAACAAAACTCTACCTATCGCCCACCCAGAATCTCAGGAATTACAATTTCTGAAAGTTCCTAGGTATGGAGATCACTGCTGGAACTATGGGACCATCATCAAGTGGAGATTACACTGTTCAGGGACCACAGACACTCTGGATGCACTACAGATATCTGCCGGCACACTTGTGGATGAGTAGATAAGGAGTTCCATATCGGGTTTTGCCACCTTCTTCTGCTAGCCCCGGAGCCACAAAGGGCCTCCCTAGATCCTATAGGCTGCTATGGGGGAGATCCCTGCCAGTGATAAACACTGCTGTTTATCAGGAATTCACACAATTGATATAAACTGACTGCAAAAACTGACTGTACTTTTATTTCTTTCCAAACCATTTTGTTTCTATTTGGCTAGCCGAAAAATAAAGTTTAAAAAGGATTTTATAAGTAACTTGAAACTGCTAGGAAGTCTCTCTCCCTTTTCTTTTTTCAGCTACATCTGTCTCTGTACTGTTTTGAAATGCTAACACTAACTTCTGAGACCACATAGTCTGTTTCAGAACAGCATATTTTGCACTCACATTGTCTATTATACTTCAAGTGTATTGTGATTCGGATGTTTGGAGATGTGGTTTCTGCTTAGCCAGAGCACAGGAAACAATTGAACTATATTGACTAAGACTTCACTACTGAATTGAAAATTAAATTGCATGCACAGGAGCATAAAATAAAGGGACAGAGCAACAGCTATCAAACTCCTGCAGACATTTTGTGCACATGACCATGGAGCTTCATCTGGGACCATGCACAGTGTACCTGCACCCATAATACACACTAGCCAGTGACTGGGGGCCACATATCACAGTAATGGGTTACAAGGCAGAGCCAGTAGCTAGGGAAATAGTAAGTACCTTACACAGAAGGTTTTTGGGTGCAAGAGCACTTTGCAGGGGATTGGGTGTAGAAGCAGATATTATTATATTATTAATTTGTTATCCACAAAAATATTAGTTTTTTTGAATAACAAATTAATAATATATGTGTTC
>NW_017306338.1:2552825-2577233 GCF_000935625.1 Nanorana parkeri
ATATATACACACATTGTAATTGATTGTTAGTATTGATTAAAGCAGAGTGGCTTTCCCATACACACATATCATTTTTATTTTCACTTCTCTTTTTAGAGATGGATAAGTTCACTAGATCATACCAATGCACATATGTATGACGATTATTTGCATTAACCCACTAAATATACACTTTACTCCTGACAATATAGAGACAATATATGCTAGGGATCAGATATGTGGGTAATTCAAACTGTCCACACCCATTTCTGAGGGGCTGACATCAGCTGGGGTAATACATACACACCTGGGAATTTGGCTATATAATTGGGGAGAGGTCATAGTGTGGGACAAATGGCCTAGATCACACCTCATGGAAATGCTCCATTTTGCCATTCAAGAGGCTGATGGATTGGAAAACAATATTAGTGGATAGAGGTTACTCCTGTCATATGTTCTCTATAGGAATCAGTCCCAACAAGGCTTTGGCTGGGCTTCCCACATCATCCAAGGTGCTTTTCCCTTTGAGGCCCCGGGGTCCCAGGTGTGACGACGGACGATCTGTGGTGGTTGGGCTGGACTATAGCCACCCATCTCATTCCGTTCTTTAGATATCGACCCCCTTCCAGGCATCCAATGTGTGTGGTGAGTACCAGGTGTCAGCTCTGTGTGGGGCTATCCACACACGGGGTCAATTACATCAATGTGTATTTCATTTATAGGCATTCTGTAATGATGGATATGCCCTACTGTGATGATGTAATAAGATTATAATTTACGTACAATCTCTATTTGTTAGATTATCCTGTTTTCAGTCCCCCGAGGAAGCGAACTGCAAAACACGTTAGGACGAACTGTCAGATATGTATCTGGATAATGTATCCATTCAATCAGCAAGGATCTATCATGTTGGAAATGTATCGGGATATTGCATTAATATAATGTCTGTAATCATGGTTGTTTTATTATTAACATTAGGCCTGAAGTTTATATACATGGGGCATATTTTTATGGATGAATTTGTATATTGCATCAATTGGATATATTTTTACTCTATTTATTTGTATGTTTAAAACATTTTGTTATATTTGACATATGCATCGGTTTTATACCTCTCTACAAAACCCTTTTTTCCCATTTTTTTTCAGCACACAATATGGACCTAATGGCTCTTGTTTTGGCTAGCCTGAGCTGACTAGTAACTATCAATTTTTAAGGATCACCCCTGTGAAAAATTCTTGTGTTTTGAGAACTACATTGGGTTAAAACATGTAATGATAATACTATTAACTTTGTTTTTAAATTGCTCTTCTTTTAATTTGTTTTCTTTTGCATGCACGAGAAATGTGGTTCAGCAAAAGTGACAGTTGGGATAAACTGCTGTATAACAAAGCAAGGGATGCAATATTTACCAATAATGTTTTTTTTTTAAAGTTATAGTTTATAGGTAGATACACATACCTTAGGATCCATGCTATAGTAGTAAAATAGTGAACCAGCAAATCTTTGTTCTTCTGCATTAAATGTCTTTATTGACTTCCCTCAGTGGGTTTACTTCTTTGAATTGAAAATAAATTGAAACTGTAAAATTTTTCTATATACTGTGCTTTCTCATAGGCTGTGTATTTGTAAAATATTTATTTTGTTTCCAGAAAACTGTTTTTCTTATAAAGGATACCTGCTCTATTGTGAGGTTGGGAAAGCAACCGAGAAAAAGAAATGTTGGAATTTTGTCAGTCATCTAAAAAGGAAAGGTAATATAAAGCATTTTTAATGCCTTAAATTATCAGCGACTGAGCCGAGGTGAAAGCCGAAGCTGGCCGAGCGGCCGTCCATTGGCCGGCCGACAGCCTGCTTCTGACAGCTGGGCAGAGCCAGCCGTGATCTTACGGCTGGCTCCGGCCACTTGCAGAGAGATCAGCGTCCCTGGTTACCAGCTAACCAGGGACACTGATCTCCAGACAGCCCAACTCTCCCAGGGCGCTCTGGGAGTATCCCGCTCCCGGCCGCCCAGGAGAGAAACACTGCTGTTCCTTTTTTTTTTTTATTCTGACATCGAGCCGTTGGCTGTCGTCGGAATAAAATAAAAAAAAACAACTTTACCATAGGAATGAATTGCTAGATTCCTATTGGCTTTTTCAATTTGCAATAGTCAATAGCAAACTAACTATTGCACCCGCCCACTGCTGCTGTCAATCAGCAGAGGGGACCTGCAGTTCTCCATCAGGTCCCCACTAGTGATTGACAGCAGCAGAGAGCGGGTGCATTAGCTGGTTTGTTATTGGCTATTGCAAATTGAAATAGCCAGTAGGAATCTAGCAATGCATTCCCATGGCCAAAATGTTTTTTTTTTTCGTTTTTTTGACGGCAGCAGAACCGCCGGCCAATAGAAAACAATTGGGCGGAACAAGCTGTCACTGCTAGCTCCGCACAATCGTTTTCTATTTATTTTGTTGTACTTTTTTCACTATTTTTCTGTTCTGCTCAGTACCACAGAGGGACCGAGCAGAACAGCCGAGCCGAATGCCGCTCAGCGGCTTTCGACGACATGCGGCTGAACATGCTGAGCATGTTTGGCTGACCCGAAGCCACGCGAAGCCACGCGAAGCCACCCGATGTACAGCTGATTTCAGCCGATATACGGCTGGAATCAGCCGTACCAGCCTGAAATAGCCGTTCGCTTCAGGTTGGTCGTTCACTCGGCTGCCTACGGCAGCTTAGTGAATAGACCCCTTAGTGTTATCAGCCCTGCCCAGTTGTCTTCTGCTCAATTACTCCCACATCTTCACAACATAGGGACTAAATATTCTGTAATCCATGATAAGAACTAGGAGGGCTATGTTAACTTCTTGGGATAACACAAAGTGTGTACAGGACAGCTTTGAATGGAAAAAAAAAGAGAAGTTAATTGTAAGGGTTTATTTACACTTGTCTTGTAACTACTAGCTGCTGCTGCTGGGGCTGCCCTAAGGACTGGTGTAGGTAACTTCTTAATAGGCTTTCTGACTGAGCCCTTCCTGCATCAGGCTGCAGTATCCCTGCTCGCTGCACATTTTTACTTGCCTGTTTCACTGAGCACAGTGCAAAGAATCTCAGTAGGACTGTGTCATATTAAGATACTGTGCAATGCACTTTGCAAAACTGAAAAGGTGTGCAAGATGCAGACAAGGATTACCAAACCTGGTAAGACCATAGTGCCTCCCCCCAGCTATTCTATCCTCTTTATATTAAATTATTCTATCAATAGAATATTTTTATTTGACCATCTCTTTATATATGTTTGTAGGTCTAAAAGAGATCTAATGGGGAAGGCGTAGGGAAGTAAAAAAAAAAAAGCTGTTTTTTTCTACATATCTGTCCTTCAAATACCCTTTTAGATTGCTTAAAACAATTGGTTACATTTGCATTTTTCAAAGGCTTCAGGTTTATGTTGCAAAGTCAATTGGATGACCTGTCCAGTCGAATTATGCATATAGCAGATTTTATACATTTCCTCCTCTCTTCAAAGCAGTAATTATAAAAAACAAAAAATACAGTGTACACACATTTTCTCTTTATATTGTTGGCCCGCTTTAATATGCCCACGCAAACATTAATATGATGCAAGCTACAAATATATAATTGCACTTCCATGCCATCAGGATTTTAGTGAAGATGAGCGGTTTAATTTCAGCAGTACCTAGCATAATGGCAAAAGACGACATACATATTGACCAGAGTTTAGCAGTTTCATCACTGTGACAATGCAGAACGGTGGTAGGGAAGATTAAGAAGACAAAGCACAACATTTAATAAAAGAGACTGCACTGTGTCTTGTAAGTAACAATGTAAAATAGGACTCGCGGCCAAATGCTTTGAAGACACGCATGCTATTTTATAAACTGTGCATGCTGCATACAATTAACAGGCAAGTACCAGCTAATCAATGGTGAATTCATTAAGAGACTCTTTATTGGATGTATTAAGCTGAACAATGTAGTGATACACTATTTGTCTTATTGGTCGAATGATTAATAACAAAAGAATAAAAAGTGCACTCCTTCAAATTGCATTATTAAACTAACAGTACCAACTTTGACCCAATGCATGTAAAGCCACACACAAAAGCCAGGACCTCAATGTAAAAAGGTTTAATCCCATGAATCTACAATGTTACAAGCATGACAAGATCCACAGGCTCTGACATGTTTCACCAAAAAGGCTTAATCATATTTATGGCGAAACATGTCAGAGCCTGTGGATCTTGTCATTCTTGTAACATTGTAGATTCCTAGGAGTAATGCTTTTTACATCAAGGTCCTGGCTGTTGATCGCAGGTTTACATACATTTAATTACTGGTGACAGCCGTGGCATGCCTATGTCAGCTCTCACCCAACATTTTGGATGGGACTGGTGAGTTAGGGCATACGAATGTGAGCGGCGTCCTTTTCACAAAAAGTACTAACTTTGACGGTATTATTTATACTGTTTTAAAAACACAAACACTCAAAATGGCATAGGTTTCCTTTTCCCCCATTTCTATAGCATTGACACTTAACACTTGCCAACACTTTAGGGATGATTTCAGCCTAAATCAATTAATCCAATAGCGCATTGCCAGACTGTAGGGAGAAGCCTAGTAAACAAAGAAATGGCAATCATGGCTACAAGGCTTTAGTGCCACATACTTTACTAATGTGCTGCAATGGGGTGGCTCATGGTGAGAAAGCATGTTAAGAACACAATAAATCCCAATAAAAGCCAGTTTGGTAGTCTACAAGTAGGGATGAGTAAATATGTCTGAGTTCGGTTCGAGGGGTGTTTGTCCAATCCATCATGAAGTCAGAAAATTGCAAACTTAATCTGAAACCCATTGAAGTCTTTGGGGCGCAAATCTTAAGTCAATTTGTCCATATTCAAGACTAAAGTTGGCTATACATGCAGTGAATTTCAGATGGTTCTTCATTTCATCTTCAGATGAAATTCACTGCGTGGGTACCGCTGTCCCCCATGGCTTTGCCCAGCAACCCATGCCTTTTTTTTTTTTAATAAAAGCTTACATACCTTTTAAAAAGGGAAAACAAAAAAATGAAAACATTTGGTTTACATAAACATGAATAGGGTTTGGCGCTATGTTTAGTATTTGCAAATTAGAGGGTTCCAGGAGCATGCAGCAAACTGAATTTTGTCTGGTTTGCACATTATTAGTGCTAGGCAAAGTATTAGTGTTAACTTTCTCTGCTGAAAGGGTAGCCAGCAGGTTGGTAACATTCTCAAACATAGCTTTGGCTGGCACAAAATGGCCATTCATCTCTTGGCCTGCCCCTGAAGAGCCACCAGAATGTCTGGCCTAGTGTGGATCCTGCCCCCAGGCATACAAGCTGCAAAACACTGTGGTATCATTTTGCCAGGACCTTGGCATAGGCTTTGTTTTGCTTGGGGGGGGGACTGTTTGTTCTGTGGATGTGGAGAGGTGACTGCTCTGTCACCATCACCAAGATGAAGGACACGGGATGGACCACCGGCTCTAGTAGTGTGCCCTGTCCTGCATCTTTCCCAGTAACCACCAAATAAAGGAGATGTATCGTCCTTGCCCATGCTTGCTGGCATGGCCCCTTGTTCCCTTTCTTCACTTGCTTAGGCCAAGGTAAGACTCTCAGATCTCTTGGCATACTCCCTCCCTATGACTCGGGGCCACAAATGTTGCAGCAGATGAAGAATGTTGTGGAGTGGGGGGGCGGGGAGAGGTAAAAAGTGAGGGACCAGGATGAGAAGGAGTGTGGGCCTTTTGCTACTAACAGGTATGATTGAGGTGGTGCTCCCACTGAGCTTTCATGAGTCTCCTTATGCATGTGGTTTCCAAAATGACTCGTAAATTTATCATGTCTTGGGGCTTGAGGCTGCAAGCTACCAATGCTGCTGTCAGCAGCAGATGTGTGAAAAAAAATAGACTGCAGTGCCCTCTTTACTATTTTGCATTGATTTGTATTGTAACTGTAATATCCTCCTTACATTGTAAAGCGCTGTGCAAACTGTTGGCACTATATAAATCCTGTATTATAATAATAATGTGAAGCCACCTGGGGGATATCAGTGACCTGTACCCGGGTGGCATTCTGGTGCAAAAGGATGACTGCTCCATCATGTCTGCAAGCTGCCACTTAACAAAATCCTACATTGCTGATGTTCAGACTTTGCCTTACTTTCCTCTTTTACAATTTCTGACACCCACATATGGTATGCCACCTTGTCATCCCCACCCGTCTCATTCCTTGAACCCACTCCACAGTAAGCTGCAGCTACATGGGACATCACTGACAATTGCTATTCCATCTCTGTATGCTCCTGACTCTCTTTCTCAATATCTGATTAAATTATTTTACATCCTCCTGCAGCAAGTTACCGATGGCATGTTGAAATAGTTTAGGCAAATCCTCCATGCCAGTTTTCAGGGCTACAGCAGGATTAGCATTAGAGGCAAAGGAAACAAAGCACACATTTGCAGCTGTTGCAGAAAACTGTATGGTCTGTGCCTGGGAGGAGAAGATGAGCAAGGCTGTGTGAACCACTCAACTACCTTCTTCACGTGCTCTGGCTGCATAGCATGGCCTCTGCAAAAAAGAAAAGGTGAACGTGCCCTGCCTCTCAAAATTGTGGCCTGACCACTGCTTTTTTTCTGGAGATGCAGACTGTGTTCTTCCTCTACTACCTCCATGTGTTGAACCTTTCCCTTTTAGTCTGCCCAACATTGTTGATAAATGGTGATTGCATAACATTATTATCAGCTATTTTTAGACCTAGCTAAAAAATAAACAAAATATACAGTACAATGCAAAAGTTGTACGCAGGTGTGAAAAATACTGTAAAGTAAGAATGCTTACAGAAATAAAAAAATTTAAGTTTATTTTTATCCATAAACAAAACGGAAAGTTAAATGAACAGGATAGAAAATCCAAATCAAAGGGTGTGACCACCCTTTGCCTTCAAAACAGCATCAATTCTTCTTGGTACACTTGCACATAATTTTTGAAGATACTTGGCAGGTAAGTTGTTCCAAACATATTGGAGAAGTAACCACAGATCATCTGTGAATGTAGGCTGCCTCAAAACCTTCTGTCTCTTCATGTAATCCCGGACAGACTCCATGTTGAGGTCAGGGCTCTGTGGGGGCCAAACCATAATTTCCAGGACTCCTTGTTCTTCTTTAGAAAATAGTTCTTCATGACATTGGCTGTATGTTTGGGGTAATTGTCCTGTTGCAGAATACATTAGGGGCCAATCACACGCCTCCATGATGGTATGGCATGATGGATAAGTATCTGCTTGTATTTCTCAGCATTGAGGACACCATTGATCCTGAGCAAATCTTCAACTCCTTGGAAGAAATGCTGCCCCCAACTTGCAAGGAATGTCCACCATGCTTCACTGTTGCCTGCAGACATTCATTATTGTACCGTTCCCCAGCCCTTCGGTGAACAAACTGCCTCCTGCTACAGCCAAATATTTAAAATTTTGATTCATCAGTCCAAAGCACCTGCTGTCATTTCTCTGTACCCCAGTTCCTATGTTTTTATGCATAGTTGAGTAACAAAGCCTTGTTTCTATGTTGGAGGTATGGCTTTTTGGCTGGGAATTCTCCCATCAGGACCACTTATGGCTAGACTTCTCTGAACAGTAGATATGTTTACCTGGGTCCCACTGGTTTCCGCCAGTTGGTTGCTGATGGCACTGCTGGACATCTTCTGATGTCGAAGGGAAGCATGATGTGTCTTTCATCTCCTTGGCTGACCACTGTGTCTATGATCCTCAATGTTGCTTGTTTCTTTGTACTTCTTCAAAAGAGCTTGAATAGCACATCTACATCTTCAAACCCCAATCTGCTTTTAAATCTTTGCCCGGGGAGACCTTGCTGATGCAGTATAACTACCTTGTGTCTTGTTGTTGTGCTGGTGTATGACCTGTGACATGAAACTGTCTTCCACAACCTCACCTTAGTAGTAGAGTTTGGCTGTTCCTTAGTCAGACTCTATGATTGGGTTTAAATGTGGAATTTTCTCATGTAGAAAGAAGTTTACCATAACCAACAACCTATTTAACCACCTTCTTATCGGTTTCAGGTAAAGGTATACCTAAAGAACTCTATGGTCAATGCAAGTGCAAAAACAAAGCTGTAACCTCCCTATTTGTAGGAACTTTACTGATTTGGCCTAGCTTTAAGTCCTATAACGCTCAGAGAGTGATCGGTAATATATATTGCTTTGCTAAGCAACTTTCATGAGATATCACTGCAAAGCATTATTAAAAGACAGTCGTATTTATTAAACAATACAGTTATGTTTCTTAGCTATGCATTCTGCAGCATTGTCAAAATTTTGACCCATCTTTTATAGCAATAATAATTTAATGAGGCATCTTAATGTCATGAGATAAGCATCATCAACCACAGTACGGCTGATGCAAAAAGCATATGGATGGTGGGTTAGAGTTTAACCCATAGATGGGAGAATATTTGCAGTCAGATGGAGAATTGATCCCATGCAGATCCAATTTGTGGTTAAATTATTAAAGTCTCTAATCAAAGTATACTGGTGCATAACATTTTGACAACACAGCTCTGTGGTTTGTAATAGTGTATGACAAAATCTCATCAACAAAAGTCAATAGTAAAACAAAATGACTAATATAGGCAGGGGATATCAGTTAGATCAGCATTTTGAACTGAATAACCACAGAAACTCTGCACTGTTAGATCTGAGCAAGCAAATTACTGATCGCCCTAAATGTCCCATGAGTACACATTTTAATTTGATCCTCTGTTGGCAGTGACAGCTGCAAAATACTTTCATCTGCCCTTGTATATGTCTGCAAAGAATTTTGTAGAGAAAGTTTGTCATATATTCAAATAGTGGGAAGCAAACCGTATAAAATACGTTTATTAGGATAAGGTATAATTTATACAGAATCAAAAAAATAAAGATACTAAATTAAAGTAGTTTAAGCATCTGACCCAGTCAACCAGGGTAGCATGTTAGTATGGGTTAATAAAATACAAAATTCTGTCACTACTGTAAAAACAGTGTGTTAAATGCTTTTTTTAACTTGTTTAAAGAGCAGGCACATGGTTTAACCGCTTGAAGACCAAGTGTTTAGACCCCCTTCCTGGCCAGGCCATTTGTCAGTATTCAGCGCTGTGGTACTTTGACTGACATTTATTCCGTCATGCAACGCTGTACTGAAATGAATTTTATACCATTTTTTGGGGACAGATAGAGCTTTCTTATGGTGGTATTTAATCACCACTGGGGGTTTTATTTTTTACTATATTCAGGAGAAATTACTGAAAATTTCGAAAAAAAAAAGTTTTTTTTTACATTATGTTATTAAACAACTAATATTACCCACTTTTTTGGTAAAATATAAAAGACAGGGTCACGTCGGGTAAATAGACACCAAACATGTCAAGCTTAAAAATTGCGCGCACTCGTGAAATCACAAAAAACTAGCATACCCAAAATTGGCCAAAGGCGACGCTTTAAAAGCTTTTACAGCTCATCAGTTTAGTGTTATTAGTGATTGATGGCCCTAGACTTATTGCTCTCATTCCGACTTTCGCGGCGATATGTAACATGTGCGGCGTAATGGGCGCAATCGTCGTTTTCGCAGGTATGCGCACCTGACGCATGTTTACATGCGTGTATGTAGGGGTGGGGACTTTTAAAAAAAAATGTGTTTTTTTAAATTCTTTTTTATGTGTAACTTTAAAAAATTGGGGGAAAACATTACATTTTTTTCCTATTTTTTTCCACTTAACTGTATTGCTATCACAGAGGGGGCTAAGAAACCCCTCTATGTGATAGCAAAAGAGGTGACAGGTCCTCTTTATGGAGACATCAGGGGTCTCCAAGACCCCTAATGTCACCTAGGACCCCCCTGAAGAAGCTGATGAAGCAGAGAGGGAGATCGTGAACCGACCTCCCTCTGATCCCCTGTGACAGAGGCAGTATGCTGGTCCCGGGCTCACATCCGGGACCAGCTTGACAGCGGGAGGGGGGAGTGGGGGTGCTGCAGAGGGGGGGTGCTGCGGAGGGGCGCACGTCATGGGACCTCATACAAGCGATCGGCCGGCTCTATAGCCGGTGGATCGCTTGTATATTAACGGGCATCACTGCCTGTTTCAAATAACGGGCATTTCCAGAGCGGGCTGAATGTAACAGGACGTGTATACATGCCCAGTTACATCCAAGAAGCTCCCAGCCGGCCGTGTATACACAACGGCCGGCAGGGAGGTAGTTAATAGCCCTGGACTTCGTGTTACTCGCAAGGGCAGGGGGCCTCGGTTGAACTACTCTGCTGCTCTCAGGAGTGGTGATAAGAGCCTCTGTCAGCCATTTAATAAAAGGAAGCACCAGGGCCCATTTTAGCCTGCAATGTCAAAAGCTGACAATGCTACCCCTGGATTTGCAGCCCATGGTAAGCATTGTCAGCCTAATGCTAGATGGTGGATACTTGCAGAATCACCAGGTATTTATTGGGTATTCATACTGGCAGCAATGATAGCTTTGCATACGATGTTTGATTGCAACTGGTCTGGTGTGAATGATTTATTTTTACATACATTTTAAGGATAATTTGTAATAAATGTCCAGTTATGTGCTGTTACTACTTTTTGTAATCAAAATGTTGTATATGCTCACTAGACATGTAAGCCGACAAAAAATTGATTCAGATCATTTCTGATCTTTCGGTCTTTCGGGTTTTGTTTCGTTATTCGGATCTTTCGGAATTTCATTTTAGTTTGAGACTCGGTTTTTTGATTGGCCAGAAAACAGTTATGTGTCCGATTTTAGTTTAATTTTTAATGAAATTCAGATGATCTGAAATATCGTTAAAAGAATATTAGCATTTGTTTGCATTTGGCCTTATTGCAATTCGGATGCATCCGAATGTCCCAATTCACAAAAATGTTGTACGAATTTGCATTCAGAACAAAATAAAACTTGCATGTACAATGCCCACAAAATGATTTATTTCATGAGCTAATGGATAAGAAAAGTTCCTCCTACAGTGCTGAATACATAGACTGTGAAATTATTCAGTAGCAAATGTTATATATTTAGCCCAGCACATTCAAAAGATTAGATAGTGTAAGGAAATATGTCAAACAGAATATCTAAATAGTGTCAAGAATCATACTCGCTCCTTCTGCTGTCCACATATCATACATGGCTTATATGTTCATAATGAGACATTCCATTTTGAACACCAGTCAGTAGCTGCATGTGAAAAGTAAAAAAGGTCCTAGTACTAATATTCTGTGGGTTTTCTGTACCTGATTCTTAGCAACCAACAAACATGCATCTAAACCTTCATGGCTAGTTTTATTCTCCCTAGATTACATGTAATCTGCCTGCATGTTTTTGCTCTCAAATACATAACTTATTTAAATTAGAGGTAAAGTCAACATATAATCAACATCCCAAATGATTCCTATAGCATTGCTTTTGCTATTTATTTTTGAGAAATCACCATCAACATACATTATTTTTTATTGTTTATTTGTGACCACTTCACTACTAACCCTCAGTTCTGGTCCATTTCCTTGTGATCGGAGGGTGGAGATTTCCCTGAGGGCAAAAAGGAGGAATTGTATGTGCGTGTCCAAAGGGGCTAGTGCCAGATCTCAATCTAAATGCCTTGGCACATGCTCATTTGAGGAAGCATCCTATGCATGCATAATTAGGCAACGCAGCTTCTGGGTGCCTACAATGCTTATAGCATATGCACACTGGAGGAACCATGTGCTTTAGCATTCATAATTAAGTAGTAAAGCACACCTTCTGGTTGCTAATAATGCTTACAGCACATGCGCACTGGAGGGAGTGTCCTCCGCGCCCAGTGCTTTGCATGCATATTTCAGTACTACAGCAGGCAACACTTATATTAATAGCCATTTAAATATCAGTTGTAAAGTGCTGTCCACTCAGCACCAAAAAAACAAGGGGAAATGGCAGTATACCTAGGTAATTTATTGTTAAAAGCTAAGCCTAATTTAAAGGAGTATACTGTGAATGTACACAAATGATGGGAACATTGCAAAAAACAGTGTTTCCCTTTTGCTTTGAACTCTACTTTAATCAACATTAAAGTATATCAAAAGCCAAAACTTTTTTTTTTCATTTGGGATAGAATAGGGAATGGTTAAGACCCTTGTCAGGTTTTTTTTTTAACATCTGTGCCTATTGGGTAGATTTTCCTTCCTTTCTTAACCTGTTAATACAACATGAAGTGAGGCGAAATTTCTCCAAAGTGATGGAAATGTCCTCCTGTCACCAAATCAGTTGTCTCCATTGAAGGATTCCCCCTCTATTCATGTTCTAGTGTCAGCTCAAAATTTTGCCCTTTCCCTCACTTATAGTCCCAGTGACAATAGTCACCAAGACAAGCAGAGAAAGTATATCTCTCTAAGGGTGAGACAGACATCAACTTTGAAAGGAGATCTAACACTTCACCACTATTGGCTTAAGATGCTCTTTAAATTCTTTGGGGCTACCTATGATTTTTAGTTTGGGCACCTCAGCCACATTGCTATGAGGGCATTTAGTATACTGAATTATTATTGCACAAATAGCACAAATAACAATAGTGTCATTAAAATTAAGTCTAGAGGGCTTGAGGTGTATGAAGTAGACTTGTGTGCCGTCAAAAAATTTGTTCCGTTTCGGAATATCCGTTATTTCGTAATTCGTATCCGAAACTCAATTCGGATTCGTCCGAAATACGAATTTTCGTTCGTTTCGGCACATTTTCGTAACTTTACGAACATTCGTTATGATGAAGTTAAAAAGCAAAAATACCTTTGTTAATATTGGAGTCGATGTGGTAGTTGTTTTTTTATCTGAAATACGAATTCCGTTAACGGATTCCGTATCCGAATTTCGTATTTCGGACTTCACTATAACGAATGTTCGTAACGGAACAAAAATACGTCAACGGAATTTCGTATTTCCTGCCTGTATTGTAATGCAACTCTCAGCAGCAGAAGAGAAAACCTCTGATTGGTCAACCAAACGAAATACGAATTCCGTTAACGGATTCCGTATCAGAATTTCGTTTTTCGGACTTAAAAAAAAAACTACCATCAACTCCAATATAAATGTACTTTGCTTTTTAACTTCAATATAATGAATGTTCGTAACGCAACGAAATTCAGTCAACGGAATTTCGTATTTCCTGCCTGTGTATTGTAATGCAGCAGCAGCGGTTCCGTATTTCGGATTAAAAAAAAAAATCTTGTCATGTTGTTCAACCTCATTTACAGGGGTAATATTAGTTCCTGTTTCAAAGAAATTCGGATCCGAAATTCGTTAACGGAATTTCGTATTTCGGATATAATTCGGAAACTGCAATTCGGATTTCGGATGCTTCCGAATGTACGAATTTCAGGAAAATCCGTACGAATTTCGATTCGTAACGAAACGAATCGCACATGTCTAGTATGAAGATTGCTTTTGGGGCATTGGCACATAGGTCCATCCCTGGGAGCTTCATTAATTTTTACTCAATCATCAAAGAAAAAAAAAGGACAAAGCAGTAAGGCAAAAGGAAAATAAAATAATTCAAGATGAGAATGGAGAGTGAACATGATGACTGAATGTACATTTGAGAACAAATTACAGAAATCGCATGCCCTGAGGTACAGTACAGCTGGAAATTGTCTCAGGTGCAGTAAGGTTGTACTTTAAATTGTCTGTCATTTAGTAGAAATGAACAGTCAGGGAAGAAGATGAATAACATGATTAACTTAAACAGGTTTATCAGTATTTGGAAAACAACAAACTATTACAGTAGCATTCTCACAGAACAAAAATGGCTTTGTGATCAGTATATTTGTAAGATTCATTTATTTAGTTTATTATCTGCAGATGTCATTACTTTCTTTTGTAAGGCTGAGTGAACTGATTGATACAAATAGAAGATTATAATTATAATAGGTTATAATTGCTATCAATGTTTCCATGTTTTCCCTTTACTTTAAGCTGAACTCTAGCCCTTGACTTTACATTTAACCATAGCAGTGTGGGGGGCCCACTACAAGGGTCACATGTTTAAGTCAAGGGGTAGAGTAAAAGGCATGTACTATTTTATCTTGTTCCTTATGGCTGGGGAGCTGTTATTTTTTGGTGACAGTGCAGTGGGGCAGCAGGTCATCATGACGCTACATCTACATCACTGGTAGACATGATTGATGCTGGATTTACATTGTGAGACCCTTTTTACTTTTTTTTTTAGTAAAGGGCTTTTTCACTATATTGACTTTTACATTTAGATGTGGGGATGAAGCACTTGTCCCTTAAACACGGGTACCTTGCAAGGGAGGTGGCCCATGCTGAGAGAACCAGGGCTGTGTCCCCAGGATCTGTCATTTTCAGTGGGAAGACATCATCAGGCAGCAGTTCTTTGTGATTGATGATGGATGTGGCATTGAAATGATATGTAGCATTATGTGCCCTACATGTGAAGTCCACGGCTAAACTACAAGACAATGTGCGCTCTTTACCGCCTTCAGATTATTATCCTCTGCTTATCTGTCTTACATTAGTGTTCATTTGAAATGTAATTATGTGGGTGCCTACACATCAAGGTGACACAGAAAGTGCCAGTGAAAAAGGCAGATGTGCTACAGGTAGAAGCAGTGATTGGAAAGCACTTTGTGCACTGATGGGCAACGATGGAGGAATACAGACATAGGGGTATATTCACAAAGCTGCCGACGATATACGGCTGAAATCAGCCGTACCAGCCTGAAATGAATATCCGAACACTGTTCGGCTCACTTCACTTCTGATCGGTCATTCACTCGGCTGCCCTCGGCTGCCCTCAGCAGCTTTGTGAATAGACCCCATAGTGTTCGTACTTCTATTTGAGATAAAATGCTACATAAGAAAGTTGTTAAATTGGATTTACAACTGTTTTAAACTTACAGGTGTGAGGGTATATCTTGATTTTATACATGTTTTAAAGGGTTACTATGTAATTTAGGATACTTTTGTAATTTCATGTTTAGAAAATGGCTTTTATTATTAAATTTGCAGTGATCTAATTTTTATAAAACTGTGAAAAATGTAAGCATTGCAGAGCGCTACCAGAAATCTAATTTTCAGCCGTTTTTCTCTTATTACAGCATTAGGACTGATCATGTAGCTATAGCGAGAAGACTCTTCCACTTAACACTCAGGAAGTAAGTGATGGAAGTTGGTAGAGTGTGATCCTTACAACCAATGTGATTGACCAAAGGTTGAATTTTTTTCTTATCAAAAGTAGAGTTACATTTTAGGCAAGCCTGACACTGTTTAAGGTTTCCAACCTGACTTATCTGGGTTGCAGCATTCTGGCTCAGCTGCCATTTTACCCACCTGTGATTCCACCTTTGCCTGAGCAGACTCTGTAACGTTGCTCACTACTTCCAGGCTCCCTCTTATGGCCAAAAAGGAGAGCATCATCTGAGAGAGCCAGATGTGTCACCACACTCACTTTATAAACCACCCAGTCCAGTCTGAACTTGCCCTTGCGTGGTCTTACCTGCTAGTGCATTCATGCTGCTCTGAGTATTCTGATTCTGTGTATGACCCGATCCTGGCTAACATTCTCCTCTGGTTCCTGCACCCGGCTTGTACCTGACAACTGTGATTTCCTGGCTCCTGCTCCTGGCTTGTTCCTGACAATGCTGATTTCCTGACTCCTGCTCCTGGCTTGTTCCTGACAACGCTGATTCCCGTGTTCCTGACCTGGCTTGTACGACTACCCACCCCGGCTCCTGACATTGGCTTGTTCCGGTTTATGATTCTGCTTGCTCCTGTGGACACTGTTCTTAATAAATATTTTAACTAGCACCTTATGCTTGTCTGGTTTTTATTGTGCTCTGACACACTGGTAAATGCATAGGGCCAATCATAGTTCACAGCAGGGAAATATAAAACATTTTATAAAGCAAACCTGTCACCAGGCTATGGATGTTCAAAATTTGGGGAGTAAGTAGTAAGTTTTAGCTGTAGATGAAATGCGCTTTTACGCAATCCCTCATTTTCATCTGTAGCTGCAGACACTGTGGAGTCGTTCATCCTCAAATTTTGCAGCAGAAACAATAAAGCCAATGACTAAGGCAGCTCTGCTAACCCTGCTCCCCCTCCTAACAGTGACTTGGCTGCCTTCTAATCTCAAATATAAAAACAACTTTCTAATATAAAAATAGAGCAGATGCCCTGGGAGGGCGGGGGGCGGAGTTTCCTGAGTGAGTGACTTGAAGTACTTTAGTACTTCTTTTTTTATAAAGTTAATTCACTTTTAAAGAAAATGTACCGTATTTTTCCGTCTATAAGACGCCCCCATGTATAAGACACCCCCAACTTTTCTTACCCAAAATTCAGAAATCAATATTTTAAATGATATAATGCATCACACTTACCTCTGAGTCAATCACGTTATGCTCCAACATTACAGCTCTGGGCACTAGCTACACGCTCTCCCCAGCAACAGCTGACGCCAGGTACAAACGATTTATGATTGGATTACAGAGACAAGATAACAGTTTTCCTCCAATCATAAATCTTTTGTACCCGACGTCAGCTGTTGCTGGGGAGAGCGGATTACAGAGGAAAGATAACAGATTTCCTCCACTCTCCCCAGCAACAGCTGACGTCGGGTACAAAAGATTTATGATTGGAGGAAAACTTATCTTGTTTCTGCAATCCGAAGTTTCAGTTGTGAGACTAGTTTGCAGTGGTATCAGCACTTTCGGCAGTTTCACAACCGCGGTTCTCCTCTCGGCCCCCGTGTATAAGACGCCCCTCTATTTCTAGGTAAGCATTTTAATGAAAAAGTAGCGTCTTATACACGGAAAAATACGGTAAATGTTTTGTCCATAGCCAGGCATAGGTTGACTTAGTGCTGGCCATAAATGGTTTGGTTCCTCTCCAACCAATGGCCTGATGCAACATTTTGACAGTGATTGTGCCATTTAAATCTACACCTAAGACGCCATAACAAGGGTTTATGACCTTGGAAGTGCTCTTCAGCAGACACAAAAAAAAGTCCAGCTTGATACAAGTGGAACAATGATTACCTCTTCTCTATGAGTAGATGAAGGAACTTTTAGACCACCGGAATACTGGTGCTGTAAATCGATCAAAACCTTATTTTACGTAAAATTATGAAGACATGGAACGATTCATGTACCATATTTCAACCAAAACCATGATCCTATTTTAACTTGAAAGTCTCTATTTTTACTAAAATATGCAAACAGTCTTTTGTTTATCATACAAAATAATAAATACATTTATTATTTCTGAAATCTATGATAAGTTACTGAGTAATTTTATCATTGATGCCAATCTTTTGCAGGCCTGCCTTCCATTTTCCTTCACCCATGGTGTGCGCATCAGTCCACAGATGAACATTTTCACCAGTGATGAAATTATACTTTTAGTAAATCAGGTTGTTATTGTGTTTGTATGCAATCATTTAGAAAAAGCCAGATTTAACATTGCACCAGTCCAGTAAAATAAGTATGTATTTTACACTTGTGTTTAATAATGTATGCTTTCCCTGCTACAAGAGTATGTATAACATCTTTCAATACAGTTTTCAATCCTATTAGTCTATCCGCTGTCCCACATCTCCGTTCCATTTGCTATGTACTTTTCTAACATGGGAGTCGAGGTGTAAAAAGAGCAAACGAGAAATCATTAGAAAAGTTTCAGAGCCCATGTATTTAGCATGAGAGAACTAGATCTCCCTGAGAACTGTGACATTGTGTTCCAGGGTTTTGCATCAATACATTCATAAATTCTGTATATATCTTCACTTTACCTCACTTTTTTTCATTTAAAGCAGGATTTTTGTCTAGATGTAACCCTATCAGCTCCCAAAGACTATCTTACAAACTATATTCTAAAACTTCAGCTGCTGTAATAAGGTCATATCTTTATCTGCTTCTGATTAACTGTAACAAGAACTCATTAATTTTTTTACTTATAGAACTGTACATCGCCTTCAGATGGGAATGTGATAGTGTATTACCATCACTAGTTAGTTGTACTCATAGCAGGGCAGGGAAAAGTTCAATATTTCTGTACTGTGCTTAGGAGAAAGTGTCAACCCTTTTATAAATCACTTCAAAAAATTTTATAAAAACCCAAGATCAGCAATTCTTCCAGCTACAGCTGATCAAGTACATACTTATGTTCAAATTAGGTCTTCTGTCTACCTTCTCAACAAAAATCAGAAATATGCATGTGCTATATGTAAATAGCACAAAAGCAAAAAGTTTCCCAGCACATTTACCAGCTAGCCTGCAACCCCCCCCATAAAAACCAAAAACAAATGACACTGTCTAACTATTAGAGGTTTTATTTGCACAACTTTTGCAACATATGTGGATACCGCAGTGCCTCATCAAGGCCCCTCTGTGTAGTGTGGTTCTAACTTTACCTCACCAGGAGGTAGCCCATTCCTCCTGAAAAGCACAGGGACACACCAGAAACCCTACACAGGCAAGCTAGGTGGGCTGTTGTATAGGCGGTTTGAAAGCATTGGTTTATTTACAGCCAGACAAACAAGGCGTTTGCCTGGAGTGGCACTTTGCAGGGGGCAGCATTTTTCACTCCCCTGCAAAGAGGAAAGCCGGTGACGGTGGACAAAATCAGGCAGCCTGGGCTGCCTACTCAGATGGCTTCTAGTAGGGCCTGGCAGCGAGCTGCTGGGTGACAGAGGAGGCGTGGCCGGGGCCATGGGAGACGCAGCCCGGCCGACGGAGTCTGCAGGCGGGTCCAGGAAGAAGTTTTGCGGCTGTATGTGCCGCCGGATCTAGGCACGGAGCTGATGGGACCGAGAGAGAGGCGGCCCGGCCGCCGGAGGCTGCGGGTGGCTGGAGGAAGAAGCTTCGGCGGCCGGATGAAGATGCAGGAAGAAGTGGCATATCCTGGAAGCAAGCTGGGGAGCTGCAGGTAAGAGGAGCAGCATGTGTGCAGGGAAAGGGACCTTGTACAGCTCATAATAGATCCTGCACAGCCCACTTGAGAGTCTCTGTGCAGGGTGTATGGTGGGCTGCGCAAGGTCTATGGGGGGCTCTGGGGGTGTCTCTGGTGAGGTTTTCAGGCACTCAGAACGGCTGTGCAAGGTCTATGGTGGGATGTGCAGGGTCTTTGGCAGTCTCTGCCTTACGCCCTGCAACGCTAAGACCCCATTCACACAGCTTAGAGTCAGCCCATACAGATCCATATGGCGTGCACGGTCATAAGGGCCGTTCACGGGAAAGACATGTGTTGCGTGTGATTGTACGCAGCAGCCTGTTCTTCTCTATGGGAGGATGCGGTCGTACGCACACCCGAACTGCGCATCCGTGGGGGTGTCCATGCTCGGACACAGACAGGATCCATCCATGGTTATTACACAGCAACATTATGTTTGTATACATAAAGCTAAATTACTTAATATGATTGTTTTCAGTCTGTCTTCTGAGACCTACAGGTTGATGAAGGCGGTCTGTTTTTTTGGCAGGATAAAGCTGGCCATACACCTACAGATTATCTGCAGTTTTTCTATGGGCAGATGGAAAAAGTGCAACAGATTCCTTCATCTACGCTAAAGTGTGTGGTTGGAGAAGTCTCCCACTGGGCCAAGCGTCAGTATCTTGCTAGCTGGTTCTGCTCTCTCTCAAAATACCTGAACAATGCCTGCATCCAATCAGATTGTTCAGGTATTTTTAGAGCCACACTACTTTCTTCTGACCTCAGACTTCCTGGGCTCCATGGTTTTGAATGCTTGCTTATCCTAACCTGATAGCAATATTGCTTAAACATGTTCTTGTTCAATTCACTGACAGTTGAGCTGAACAGTCCACAAATGTCAAAAACACCAAACAGAAATCCCAACACCATTGAAGTCAGTGGTGGCAGAATGCAGGTTGGCTGTACATGCTGCACTCCCGCTGCTAAATGACAGATTCCTGGCTGTGGTAATTCCAAATTCAGTCAATTGTGTCACCCTGGATTCTCAGTGGGAAATTTAAATTACCTGAGTCGGGAATGTGTTTGGAGCTAGGAGTGCAAATTGTACAGATTGAGGAGCGATGGGTCATTGTGATTGATGCAGATTACCTCGCTGGAAGCCATAATTGACCTAGATTACCTCGCTGGATGTCATTGTTAATGCTGGATTTACTTCTAGGGACATCAAATTTTGTTTTATTTTGGTAAGTATGTGTGTGTGTTATTTTATTAAAAGACTTTTAATTTGGTGTTTTTTTTCTTTGTGGGTAAGAGGTGCTAACCCTCTACTCATTCCCCTGGTAGGGGCAAATATTTGGTTGCCCTTATTTTAAAGGGGGCTTCTAGTCTCCACCAGAATTCCCCCCCTACCCATTTTACTATTACCTCCATCTCTTCATTAGGTCACAACATTGGGACAAGGTACTTTTGCATCACTATATGAGAATAGCTATAATTATTGTTATTTACCCCAATGCCCATTATTTTCAGCAGTGACAACCAATGAGAATGTCAAAAAACAGTCCTAATGCAGAATATAATACTTCTTATGACAAATAAAAAATGTATTATAGCTTGGTCAGTTGAGCCTGCCTGTAATAAACAGTAGCAAAGTCAGTGACCATTTTATGACATGTGTGCCCAGAGCAAGCATCAATTTAGTCCTCACCACCATTGTAAAACAATGTTTCATCTTCAGATTTCAAACTACACATTTTGTATTTTGTTAGAGAAAGTTTGACAGCTCTGTTAGTCCATAAAAATGTTGTTGATGATTTAAGTTTATGAGCAGAGCTGGATGGATTGCGGTCAAATAGTTTATTTATGTACTTTTATTTTGACTGAGGAAAGTTAAGAGCACATCAACCTCACATACAGAAATTCTTCTCTTTGGAATAAGCCATCTTTTGGCTTTAAGAACTTTGGAGAGATATGCAAACAGTCTCTTGGTGGCCTCTACAGATGAGATAAACATACTTTTGTTTGCTGAACTCCTCCTTTTGGAAGTTTTCCGAACTCCTCCAATGTATGAATGTTAATCTGAACCCCTCTAAAGTCAACTCTGGCCATTTTCAAATCTAATAAACAAGGAATTGTCAAGCTGGGGAGCTGGGCACTGCTAGTGGGAACATGTACGGTTGTTAAAAACAATGTTGTGTACAAAGCATGTAGTGTGACACTAGCATTGGCTTAATAGAGGGAGAAAAATAGTGATTGTGAAAGGTTTTTTAATATTTGAGATATCCGGAAGTTCCACATGAGAATATTGCCTGGCCCAGATGAAAATAGCTGAATCGTACACTTGTCATATCATATGGGTATACTAATCATCTTCATGCAGCTACCGGTAGGAGGGGTGTGTGGTAAAATGGGCATTATATCAATGGGATGTATTATTGGGTGAGGACTTACAGCTAAGGTCCACATATGTGGAAATGTGGAGAGCAGTATATGGGGCAGTCACGACCAATAGATTTGCATGTAAGCGCAACTGAAATATATGGTATACACACAGTACTCACATTCTCCTGCATCAGGTATATTTAAGCATGGAATGGTTTGAGGTGATTGTACCTTTACAAGTATATTGTTGTACTATAGAAAGAATATTTATTTTTAATACTTATTCTCAATTGCTCTTTTGATCCTCTACAAAGTAATGAGCTAGATTTAAATTCTCGAAGTGTGAATTATTATACAGGATTTATATAGCGCTAACAGTTTGCGTAGCGCTTAATGACTTTTCTCAGCACATATAACTATTAACATTCACACTTTCTAGAGATGGAATATAAAAAGCGTTAATCTGGGGGATTGTGTCCCAAAGGAGTTAAAAATACATCTACTTTTTGTCTCAGAAATAACAGTTCTGTTCAGGAAAGAATTAAAGTCTGTAAGTGGAGCCTTTTAACAATATACACAACACATTTGAGATGGAATTTCATTCAATAAATCAGGTTAACCTTTTCAATGTTGCCGAGTGGAAATTAATTACTCGTATCTGTTCACAAGACCTTTTCAGAGTGCATGGAATTAGTGTTTCCAACAGACCCTGGGTGTCAGGGTAAAGGCTCAGTTGGTATTCTTAGTTTTAACCATCTCAAGCCAGACAATAGCCATCCTGGATATAATCTTACTGGGAGGGTGAAAATGAAAAACATATGACTAAGAGTTTTTCTTTTTTTTAAGAAATATTATTGCTATTTTTTGTTCCGTCAACTACTATGGCACTGTACTAAGTAATAGATGCAAAATTGGGTAATAATATAAGTACATGTAGTTGTTAAACCATAGGGATGAGGCCTGGCCCAAACATTGCCTGTTCAGGTATTCACCCAACCATCATGCTAAACCTCAGCTGCAGCAGGAAGTCACATTTAAAAGCATTATCACTCCTGCTGCAAAATGTGCCAGTTTACCTCTGAATTCTATTAATTAGTAGGAAGCCAGGGTCCACCACAGCCCTAGCAACCAGTGATGCATCCCGGACGTGTTTGACTGCCAGTTGGAAGATTCCCCAGCCACCAGCTGAATGCAAACAAAGGGGTGAGAATGCAGGATGACAGCTAGTCAGCCAGCCAGCATCTCCACCCCTTTGTTTTCATCCACCTGTTGGCTTGGAGAATCTCCCAACCAGAAGCCGAATGGTGCAAGAGATGCATCATTGACTGCTAGAATGCCATTGGCAGCATCCTAGAATCTAATGATGAGACGTGACTCAACAACAGTGGGCTTAGGCTCCACCCACCGTCATTCAGCTTCATAATTGGTAGCCATTCAGTGGGTGAATGACAAAAAAGGAGAGCGCCCACGGCATGTGAAGGATCGTTTATTAATTTGCTTTTAAAAAATGGTAATGTACTCACAAGAGAAAAGTGACACAAGCGTATTCAATGGTTCCCTTCACAGGAGGCTATCGCCCATCAGAAGCCACAGTGCAGCCAAGTCAGCTCACGACCAAAGTTGTCTTCCACCAGCGAGTGGCAGTGTTAACGCATTTCTGGGGCACGCCCCCTTCCTCAGAACCCTTAGGAAGGGGCATGCCCCAGAAACGTGTTAACCCTGCCACTCGCTGCTGGAAGACGAGTGGCAAGGGGGCCTTCTGATGGGCCATAGCCTTCTGTGAGGGGAACCATTGAATACGCTTGTGTCACTTTTCTCTTGTGAGTACATTAGCATTTTTAAAAAGCAAATTATTAAACGATCCTTCACATGAAGTGGGCACTCTCCTTTTTTGTCATTCTATAGATGTTATATATTGTGGAGCTGCCCCCTTTGTGATCAGGAGGAATCAATTAAGGAGGAAGGCTTGCTGTGATTCATTTGCGCCTGGAAGATTTTGAATCTAGTCAGTGGGTGAAACCTGGGGAAAGACTAATTCCCTGGTCAGGTCCACCTACCTTGGACGTGGATGCTGGCTTACATCATTGACTATGATAGCCATGGACATATTTGGTCAATGATGTCAAACAGCTCCTGGCTTTCAGTTCATCACGCAATGTTTCTTTTTTTATTGTGATTGACATGGATCTGCATTGTTGGATGACATGATTTATGAAGAATTTACATCAGGGGACTTTTTGGTTTGTGGTGTGCTTATTTACATTCATTTTTTTGTGAATGAGTAGAGGTACATACACTTAACTAGGGGGGGGGGGCTGTCTGGGGTCCCCTTATTTTAAAGGGGACTTCCAGAATCCGATAAACCCCCCACTTGCAGACACCCACATTCTCTAGACGCTTTGCAGGGCAGCCTCCCTATATTAAGGGGAAGTGATCTGGTATGGTTCAAGGGGGATGGAGTGCCCCCACCCATCCTGACCAGCAGCCAGGCTGCATGCTTGTTTTGGTTTCTGTGTAGGTAAACCCTTAAACTCTATGCCAGACCCTCATCAAAGATAAGAGTCTAGTATAGATTTTAGAGTGAAACCCCAAGCCATTTTTTAGTTTCAAACATTTTAAGCATTTTAAACACTACAAACACGTAAACATTCACATATGGTACAGGTATTCAAGAGGCAAAAATGAACAAGTGATGACAATAAAATGATAGTGAGCACAGAACTATGTCCAAGTGCATTGTTGAGGCAGATGACCCAAAATGTAGGGCAAGGAGAAAGTGGGTAAATGAAGGGGTCAATACGTTGGGGGGAAGGAAAGGATAAGAAACAGTAATGAAAGAAAAAATTAAAATACAGAGAAAGACAGGAAGGGGAAACTAGGAGGAAGAAGAGAGAAAAATCCCCTTAGCAGGAGACTAGGGGAAGGTAGGCAGATTGGGGGTTGGGCAGAGTGGTCTGTCAAAAAATCGATTATTTGCAGGAGTTAAGAAAACGTGCAAATTTATCTCGAGATTCTCCACACATGCTTAGAGAGTGACTGCTTAGAGAGACCTTGGGGGGG